>NW_028277171.1:606060-909090 GCF_051122295.1 Plectrocnemia conspersa
AAAAAAAATTAAAAATTAAAAAATAAAAGTATTTTTTTTTCAAAACACGTTTAGTGTGATGAGTCGATCGACCCACCATACATACGCTCATAAGATTTTCAATATAGTTAAGGTCAGTGTGAGCTTATTTATACATATTTTAATTTTAATTTTTGTGACAGTATAGAATTCTTAAGCATCCTGTGTATGTTTGTTAGCAAAATCCATTTTGTCAATTTTTTGCAAAATTGCGACAAGTATTAAAATTCAATCACTTATAACTCAGTAGTGTTGAATTTCGTCAAAAAAGTCTCTATACATGAAATGTTCAGAAGCCTAAAGTTCATCAGAATAAAATATAAAAAATATATATTTTTACTTGAAAACAAGCGATGTATCAGTTCGATCGTACCCCCATACTAGCCATTTTGAGACTTTCGGAAAAGTTAACGCTCTTAACTGCTTGGTTTCGAAGATTAAAATTTAAATTTCTAATATCGCATAGAACTAACGTGCAGCCCCTATACGTTATGTTTAAAAAAAATATATAAAATTTTTTTTCAAAATGGCGGCTATCGTAAAAATTCTAAGTGTCATAACTTTGCTAAATAAAATCCTACTGAAAAATGTCGTATGCAAAAAGTGTTTGGAATTTTAATTTGCATATAAAAGCAATTTTTAATTATTTTTTTTTTAATAAAAACCGAGTCTTACCATATATTGACCGAGACCTCGAACGAGCTTTTATGCGACTCTGCATACAGTTAACGCTCGTATGAGGTTTCTATTTAGGAAATCGACTTGAATTTTTTAAACAAAACAGAGCTTTCAACTATACTTACGATACTATAAAAAAAAATTAAAAATTAAAAAATAAAAGTATTTTTTTTTCAAAACACGTTTAGTGTGATGAGTCGATCGACCCACCATACATACGCTCATAAGATTTTCAATATAGTTAAGGTCAGTGTGAGCTTATTTATACATATTTGAATTTTAATTTTTGTGACAGTATAGAATTCTTAAGCATCCTGTGTATGTTTGTTAGCAAAATCCATTTTGTCAATTTTTTGCAAAATTGCGACAAGTATTAAAATTCAATCACTTATAACTCAGTAGTGTTGAATTTCGTCAAAAAAGTCTCTATACATGAAATGTTCAGAAGCCTAAAGTTCATCAGAATAAAATATAAAAAATATATATTTTTACTTGAAAACAAGCGATGTATCAGTTCGATCGTACCCCCATACTAGCCATTTTGAGACTTTCGGAAGAGTTAACGCTCTTAACTGCTTGGTTTCGAAGATTAAAATTTAAATTTCTAATATCGCATAGAACTAACGTGCAGCCCCTATACGTTATGTTTAAAAAAAATATATAAAATTTTTTTTCAAAATGGCGGCTATCGTAAAAATTCAAAGTGTCATAACTTTGCTAAATAAAATCCTACGGAAAAATGTCGTATGCAAAAAGTGTTTGGAATTTTAATTTGCATATAAAAGCAATTTTTAATTATTTTTTTTTTAATAAAAACCGAGTCTTACCATATATTGACCGAGACCTCGAACGAGCTTTTATGCGACTCTGCATACAGTTAACGCTCGTATGAGGTTTCTATTTAAGAAATCGACTTGAATTTTTTAAACAAAACAGAGCTTTCAACTATACTTACGATACTATAAAAAAAAATTAAAAATTAAAAAATAAAAGTATTTTTTTTTCAAAACACGTTTAGTGTGATGAGTCGATCGACCCACCATACATACGCTCATAAGATTTTCAATATAGTTAAGGTCAGTGTGAGCTTATTTATACATATTTGAATTTTAATTTTTGTGACAGTATAGAATTCTTAAGCATCCTGTGTATGTTTGTTAGCAAAATCCATTTTGTCAATTTTTTGCAAAATTGCGACAAGTATTAAAATTCAATCACTTATAACTCAGTAGTGTTGAATTTCGTCAAAAAAGTCTCTATACATGAAATGTTCAGAAGCCTAAAGTTCATCAGAATAAAATATAAAAAATATATATTTTTGCTTGAAAACAAGCGATGTATCAGTTCGATCGTACCCCCATACTAGCCATTTTGAGACTTTCGGAAGAGTTAACGCTCTTAACTGCTTGGTTTCGAAGATTTAAATTTAAATTTCTAATATCGCATAGAACTAACGTGCAGCCCCTATACGTTATGTTTAAAAAAAATATATAAAATTTTTTTTCAAAATGGCGGCTATCGTAAAAATTCAAAGTGTCATAACTTTGCTAAATAAAATCCTACTGAAAAATGTCGTATGCAAAAAGTGTTTGGAATTTTAATTTGCATATAAAAGCAATTTTTAATTTTTTTTTTTTCAATAAAAACCGAGTCTTACCATATATTGACCGAGACCTCGAACGAGCTTTTATGCGACTCTGCATACAGTTAACGCTCGTATGAGGTTTCTATTTAAGAAATCGACTTGAATTTTTTAAACAAAACAGAGCTTTCAACTATACTTACGATACTATAAAAAAAAATTAAAAATTAAAAAATAAAAGTATTTTTTTTTCAAAACACGTTTAGTGTGATGAGTCGATCGACCCACCATACATACGCTCATAAGATTTTCAATATAGTTAAGGTCAGTGTGAGCTTATTTATACATATTTGAATTTTAATTTTTGTGACAGTATAGAATTCTTAAGCATCCTGTGTATGTTTGTTAGCAAAATCCATTTTGTCAATTTTTTGCAAAATTGCGACAAGTATTTAAATTCAATCACTTATAACTCAGTAGTGTTGAATTTCGTCAAAAAAGTCTTTATACATGAAATGTTCAGAAGCCTAAAGTTCATCAGAATAAAATATAAAAAATATATATTTTTGCTTGAAAACAAGCGATGTATCAGTTCGATCGTACCCCCATACTAGCCATTTTGAGACTTTCGGAAGAGTTTACGCTCTTAACTGCTTGGTTTCGAAGATTAAAATTTAAATTTCTAATATCGCATAGAACTAACGTGCAGCCCCTATACGTTATGTTTAAAAAAAATATATAAAATTTTTTTTCAAAATGGCGGCTATCGTAAAAATTCAAAGTGTCATAACTTTGCTAAATAAAATCCTACTGAAAAATGTCGTATGCAAAAAGTGTTTGGAATTTTAATTTGCATATAAAAGCAATTTTTAATTATTTTTTTTTTAATAAAAACCGAGTCTTACCATATATTGACCGAGACCTCGAACGAGCTTTTATGCGACTCTGCATACAGTTAACGCTCGTATGAGGTTTCTATTTAAGAAATCGACTTGAATTTTTTAATCAAAACAGAGCTTTCAACTATACTTACGATACTATAAAAAAAAATTAAAAATTAAAAAATAAAAGTATTTTTTTTTCAAAACACGTTTAGTGTGATGAGTCGATCGACCCACCATACATACGCTCATAAGATTTTCAATATAGTTAAGGTCAGTGTGAGCTTATTTATACATATTTGAATTTTAATTTTTGTGACAGTATAGAATTCTTAAGCATCCTGTGTATGTTTGTTAGCAAAATCCATTTTGTCAATTTTTTGCAAAATTGCGACAAGTATTAAAATTCAATCACTTATAACTCAGTAGTGTTGAATTTCGTCAAAAAAGTCTCTATACATGAAATGTTCAGAAGCCTAAAGTTCATCAGAATAAAATATAAAAAATATATATTTTTGCTTGAAAACAAGCGATGTATCAGTTCGATCGTACCCCCATACTAGCCATTTTGAGACTTTCGGAAGAGTTAACGCTCTTAACTGCTTGGTTTCCAAGATTAAAATTTAAATTTCTAATGTCGCATAGAACTAACGTGCAGCCCCTATACGTTATGTTTAAAAAAAATATATAAAATTTTTTTTTAAAATGGCGGCTATCGTAAAAATTCAAAGTGTCATAACTTTGCTAAATAAAATCCTACTGAAAAATGTCGTATGCAAAAAGTGTTTGGAATTTTAATTTGCATATAAAAGCAATTTTTAATTATTTTTTTTTTAATAAAAACCGAGTCTTACCATATATTGACCGAGACCTCGAACGAGCTTTTATGCGACTCTGCATACAGTTAACGCTCGTATGAGGTTTCTATTTAAGAAATCGACTTGAATTTTGTAAACAAAACAGAGCTTTCAACTATACTTACGATACTATAAAAAAAAATTAAAAATTAAAAAATAAAAGTATTTTTTTTTCAAAACACGTTTAGTGTGATGAGTCGATCGACCCACCATACATACGCTCATAAGATTTTTAATATAGTTAAGGTCAGTGTGAACTTTTTTATACATATTTGAATTTTAATTTTTGTGACAGTATAGAATTCTTAAGCATCCTGTGTATGTTTGTTAGCAAAATCCATTTTGTCAATTTTTTGCAAAATTGCGACAAGTATTAAAATTCAATCACTTATAACTCAGTAGTGTTGAATTTCGTCAAAAAAGTCTCTATACATGAAATGTTCAGAAGCCTAAAGTTCATCAGAATAAAATATAAAAAATATATATTTTTACTTGAAAACAAGCGATGTATCAGTTCGATCGTACCCCCATACTAGCCATTTTGAGACTTTCGGAAAAGTTAACGCTCTTAACTGCTTGGTTTCGAAGATTAAAATTTAAATTTCTAATATCGCATAGAACTAACGTGCAGCCCCTATACGTTATGTTTAAAAAAAATATATAAAATTTTTTTTCAAAATGGCGGCTATCGTAAAAATTCTAAGTGTCATAACTTTGCTAAATAAAATCCTACTGAAAAATGTCGTATGCTAAAAGTGTTTGGAATTTTAATTTGCATATAAAAGCAATTTTTAATTATTTTTTTTTTAATAAAAACCGAGTCTTACCATATATTGACCGAGACCTCGAACGAGCTTTTATGCGACTCTGCATACAGTAAACGCTCGTATGAGGTTTCTATTTAAGAAATCGACTTGAATTTTTTAAACAAAACAGAGCTTTCAACTATACTTACGATACTATAAAAAAAAATTAAAAATTAAAAAATAAAAGTATTTTTTTTTCAAAACACGTTTAGTGTGATGAGTCGATCGACCCACCATACATACGCTCATAAGATTTTCAATATAGTTAAGGTCAGTGTGAGCTTATTTATACATATTTGAATTTTAATTTTTGTGACAGTATAGAATTCTTAAGCATCCTGTGTATGTTTGTTAGCAAAATCCATTTTGTCAATTTTTTGCAAAATTGCGACAAGTATTAAAATTCAATCACTTATAACTCAGTAGTGTTGAATTTCGTCAAAAAAGTCTATATACATGAAATGTTCAGAAGCCTAAAGTTCATCAGAATAAAATATAAAAAATATATATTTTTACTTGAAAACAAGCGATGTATCAGTTCGATCGTACCCCCATACTAGCCATTTTGAGACTTTCGGAAGAGTTAACGCTCTTAACTGCTTGGTTTCGAAGATTAAAATTGAAATTTCTAATATCGCATAGAACTAACGTGCAGCCCCTATACGTTATGTTTAAAAAAAATATATAAAATTTTTTTTCAAAATGGCGGCTATCGTAAAAATTCAAAGTGTCATAACTTTGCTAAATAAAATCCTACTGAAAAATGTCGTATGCAAAAAGTGTTTGGAATTTTAATTTGCATATAAAAGCAATTTTTAATTATTTTTTTTTAATAAAAACCGAGTCTTACCATATATTGACCGAGACCTCGAACGAGCTTTTATGCGACTCTGCATACAGTTAACGCTCGTATGAGGTTTCTATTTAAGAAATCGACTTGAATTTTTTAAACAAAACAGAGCTTTCAACTATACTTACGATACTATAAAAAAAAATTAAAAATTAAAAAATAAAAGTATTTTTTTTTCAAAACACGTTTAGTGTGATGAGTCGATCGACCCACCATACATACGCTCATAAGATTTTCAATATAGTTAAGGTCAGTGTGAGCTTATTTATACATATTTGAATTTTAATTTTTGTGACAGTATAGAATTCTTAAGCATCCTGTGTATGTTTGTTAGCAAAATCCATTTTGTCAATTTTTTGCAAAATTGCGACAAGTATTAAAATTCAATCACTTATAACTCAGTAGTGTTGAATTTCGTCAAAAAAGTCTCTATACATGAAATGTTCAGAAGCCTAAAGTTCATCAGAATAAAATATAAAAAATATATATTTTTGCTTGAAAACAAGCGATGTATCAGTTCGATCGTACCCCCATACTAGCCATTTTGAGACTTTCGGAAGAGTTAACGCTCTTAACTGTTTGGTTTCGAAGATAAAAATTTAAATTTTGAGTATCGCATAGAACTAACGTGCAGCCCCTATACGTTATGTTTAAAAAAAATATATAAAATTTTTTTTCAAAATGAAGGCTAATGTAAAAATTCAAAGTGTCATAACTTTGCTAAATGAAATCCTACTGAAAAATGTCTAATGCAAAAAGTGTTTGGAATTTTAATTTGCATATAAAAGCAATTTTTAATTATTTTTTTTTTAATAAAAACCGAGTCTTACCATATATTGACCGAGACCTCGAACGAGCTTTTATGCGACTCTTTATACAGTTAACGCCCGTATGAGGTTTCTATTTAAGAAATCGACTTGAATTTTTTAAACAAAACAGAGCTTTCAACTATACTTACGATACTATAAAAAAAAATTAAAAATTAAAAAATAAAAGTATTTTTTTTTCAAAACACGTTTAGTGTGATGAGTCGATCGACCCACCATACATACGCTTATAAGATTTTCAATATAGTTAAGGTCAGTGTGAGCTTATTTATACATATTTGAATTTTAATTTTTGTGACAGTATAGAATTCTTAAGCATCCTGTGTATGTTTGTTAGCTAAATCCATTTTGTCAATTTTTTGCAAAATTGCGACAAGTATTAAAATTCAATCACTTATAACTCAGTAGTGTTGAATTTCGTCAAAAAAGTCTCTATACATGAAATGTTCAGAAGCCTAAAGTTCATCAGAATAAAATATAAAAAATATATATTTTTGCTTGAAAACAAGCGATGTATCAGTTCGATCGTACCCCCATACTAGCCATTTTGAGACTTTCGGAAGAGTTAACGATCTTAACTGTTTGGTTTCGAAGATAAAAATTTAAATTTTGAGTATCGCATTGAACTAACGTGCAGCCCCTATACGTTATGTTTAAAAAAAATATATAAAATTTTTTTTCAAAATGAAGGCTAATGTAAAAATTCAAAGTGTCATAACTTTGCTAAATGAAATCCTACTGAAAAATGTCTAATGCAAAAAGTGTTTGGAATTTTAATTTGCATATAAAAGCAATTTTTAATTATTTTTTTTTTAATAAAAACCGAGTCTTACCATATATTGACCGAGACCTCGAACGAGCTTTTATGCGACTCTTTATACAGTTAACGCCCGTATGAGGTTTCTATTTAAGAAATCGACTTGAATTTTTTAAACAAAACAGAGCTTTCAACTATACTTACGATACTATAAAAAAAAATTAAAAATTAAAAAATAAAAGTATTTTTTTTTCAAAACACGTTTAGTGTGATGAGTCGATCGACCCACCATACATACGCTTATAAGATTTTCAATATAGTTAAGGTCAGTGTGAGCTTATTTATACATATTTGAATTTTAATTTTTGTGACAGTATAGAATTCTTAAGCATCCTGTGTATGTTTGTTAGCAAAATCCATTTTGTCAATTTTTTGCAAAATTGCGACAAGTATTAAAATTCAATCACTTATAACTCAGTAGTGTTGAATTTCGTCAAAAAAGTCTCTATACATGAAATGTTCAGAAGCCTAAAGTTCATCAGAATAAAATATAAAAAATATATATTTTTGCTTGAAAACAAGCGATGTATCAGTTCGATCGTACCCCCATACTAGCCATTTTGAGACTTTCGGAAAAGTTAACGCTCTTAACTGTTTGGTTTCAAAGATAAAAATTTAAATTTTGAGTATCGCATAGAACTAACGTGCCCCTATACGTTATGTTTAAAAAAAATATATAAAATTTTTTTTCAAAATGGCGGCTAATGTAAAAATTCAAAGTGTCATAACTTTGCTAAATGAAATCCTACTGAAAAATGTCTAATGCAAAAAGTGTTTGGAATTTTAATTTGCATATAAAAGCAATTTTTAATTATTTTTTTTTTAATAAAAACCGAGTCTTACCATATATTGACCGAGACCTCGAACGAGCTTTTATGCGACTCTGCATACAGTTAACGCTCGTATGAGGTTTCTATTTAAGAAATCGACTTGAATTTTTTAAACAAAACAGAGCTTTCAACTATACTTACGATACTATAAAAAAAAATTAAAAATTAAAAAATAAAAGTATTTTTTTTTCAAAACACGTTTAGTGTGATGAGTCGATCGACCCACCATACATACGCTCATAAGATTTTCAATATAGTTAAGGTCAGTGTGAGCTTATTTATACATATTTGAATTTTAATTTTTGTGACAGTATAGAATTCTTAAGCATCCTGTGTATGTTTGTTAGCAAAATCCATTTTGTCAATTTTTTGCAAAATTGCGACAAGTATTAAAATTCAATCACTTATAACTCAGTAGTGTTGAATTTCGTCAAAAAAGTCTCTATACATGAAATGTTCAGAAGCCTAAAGTTCATCAGAATAAAATATAAAAAATATATATTTTTGCTTGAAAACAAGCGATGTATCAGTTCGATCGTACCCCCATACTAGCCATTTTGAGACTTTCGGAAGAGTTAACGCTCTTAACTGTTTGGTTTCGAAGATAAAAATTTAAATTTTGAGTATCGCATAGAACTAACGTGCAGCCCCTATACGTTATGTTTAAAAAAAATATATAAAATTTTTTTTCAAAATGAAGGCTAATGTAAAAATTCAAAGTGTCATAACTTTGCTAAATGAAATCCTACTGAAAAATGTCTAATGCAAAAAGTGTTTGGAATTTTAATTTGCATATAAAAGCAATTTTTAATTATTTTTTTTTTAATAAAAACCGAGTCTTACCATATATTGACCGAGACCTCGAACGAGCTTTTATGCGACTCTTTATACAGTTAACGCCCGTATGAGGTTTCTATTTAAGAAATCGACTTGAATTTTTTAAACAAAACAGAGCTTTCAACTATACTTACGATACTATAAAAAAAAATTAAAAATTAAAAAATAAAAGTATTTTTTTTTCAAAACACGTTTAGTGTGATGAGTCGATCGACCCACCATACATACGCTCATAAGATTTTCAATATAGTTAAGGTCAGTGTGAGCTTATTTATACATATTTGAATTTTAATTTTTGTGACAGTATAGGATTCTTAAGCATCCTGTGTATGTTTGTTAGCAAAATCCATTTTGTCAATTTTTTGCAAAATTGCGACAAGTATTAAAATTCAATCACTTATAACTCAGTAGTGTTGAATTTCGTCAAAAAAGTCTCTATACATGAAATGTTCAGAAGCCTAAAGTTCATCAGAATAAAATATAAAAAATATATATTTTTGCTTGAAAACAAGCGATGTATCAGTTCGATCGTACCCCCATACTACCCATTTTGAGACTTTCGGAAAAGTTAACGCTCTTAACTGTTTGGTTTCAAAGATAAAAATTTAAATTTTGAGTATCGCATAAAACTAACGTGCCCCTATACGTTATGTTTAAAAAAAATATATAAAATTTTTTTTCAAAATGGCGGCTAATGTAAAAATTCAAAGTGTCATAACTTTGCTAAATGAAATCCTACTGAAAAATGTCTAATGCAAAAAGTGTTTGGAATTTTAATTTGCATATAAAAGCAATTTTTAATTATTTTTTTTTTAATAAAAACCGAGTCTTACCATATATTGACCGAGACCTCGAACGAGCTTTTATGCGACTCTGCATACAGTTAACGCTCGTATGAGGTTTCTATTTAAGAAATCGACTTGAATTTTTTAAACAAAACAGAGCTTTCAACTATACTTACGATACTATAAAAAAAAATTAAAAATTAAAAAATAAAAGTATTTTTTTTTCAAAACACGTTTAGTGTGATGAGTCGATCGACCCACCATACATACGCTCATAAGATTTTCAATATAGTTAAGGTCAGTGTGAGCTTATTTATACATATTTGAATTTTAATTTTTGTGACAGTATAGAATTCTTAAGCATCCTGTGTATGTTTGTTAGCAAAATCCATTTTGTCAATTTTTTGCAAAATTGCGACAAGTATTAAAATTCAATCACTTATAACTCAGTAGTGTTGAATTTCGTCAAAAAAGTCTCTATACATGAAATGTTCAGAAGCCTAAAGTTCATCAGAATAAAATATAAAAAATATATATTTTTGCTTGAAAACAAGCGATGTATCAGTTCGATCGTACCCCCATACTAGCCATTTTGAGACTTTCGGAAGAGTTAACGCTCTTAACTGTTTGGTTTCGAAGATAAAAATTTAAATTTTGAGTATCGCATAGAACTAACGTGCAGCCCCTATACGTTATGTTTAAAAAAAATATATAAATTTTTTTTTAAAATGGCGGCTAATGTAAAAATTCAAAGTGTCATAACTTTGCTAAATAAAATCCTACTGAAAAATGTCTAATGCAAAAAGTGTTTGGAATTTTAATTTGCATATAAAAGCAATTTTCAATTATTTTTTTTAATAAAAACCGAGTCTTACCATATATTGACCGAGACCTCGAACGAGCTTTTATGCGACTCTTTATACAGTTAACGCCCGTATGAGGTTTCTATTTAAGAAATCGACTTGAATTTTTTAAACAAAACAGAGCTTTCAACTATACTTACGATACTATAAAAAAAAATTAAAAATTAAAAAATAAAAGTATTTTTTTTTCAAAACACGTTTAGTGTGATGAGTCGATCGACCCACCATACATACGCTCATAAGATTTTCAATATAGTTAAGGTCAGTGTGAGCTTATTTATACATATTTGAATTTTAATTTTTGTGACAGTATAGAATTCTTAAGCATCCTGTGTATGTTTGTTAGCAAAATCCATTTTGTCAATTTTTTGCAAAATTGCGACAAGTATTAAAATTCAATCACTTATAACTCAGTAGTGTTGAATTTCGTCAAAAAAGTCTCTATACATGAAATGTTCAGAAGCCTAAAGTTCATCAGAATAAAATATAAAAAATATATATTTTTGCTTGAAAACAAGCGATGTATCAGTTCGATCGTACCCCCATACTAGCCATTTTGAGACTTTCGGAAGAGTTAACGCTCTTAACTGCTTGGTTTCGAAGATTAAAATTTAAATTTCTAATATCGCATAGAACTAACGTGCAGCCCCTATACGTTATGTTTAAAAAAAATATATAAATTTTTTTTTCAAAATGGCGGCTATCGTAAAAATTCAAAGTGTCATAACTTTGCTAAATAAAATCCTACTGAAAAATGTCGTATGCAAAAAGTGTTTGGAATTTTAATTTGCATATAAAAGCAATTTTTAAATTTTTTTTTTTAATAAAAACCGAGTCTTACCATATATTGACCGAGACCTCGAACGAGCTTTTATGCGACTCTGCATACAGTTAACGCTCGTATGAGGTTTCTATTTAAGAAATCGACTTGAATTTTTTAAACAAAACAGAGCTTTCAACTATACTTACGATACTATAAAAAAAAATTAAAAATTAAAAAATAAAAGTATTTTTTTTTCAAAACACGTTTAGTGTGATGAGTCGATCGACCCACCATACATACGCTCATAAGATTTTCAATATAGTTAAGGTCAGTGTGAGCTTATTTATACATATTTGAATTTTAATTTTTGTGACAGTATAGAATTCTTAAGCATCCTGTGTATGTTTGTTAGCAAAATCCATTTTGTCAATTTTTTGCAAAATTGCGACAAGTATTAAAATTCAATCACTTATAACTCAGTAGTGTTGAATTTCGTCAAAAAAGTCTCTATACATGAAATGTTCAGAAGCCTAAAGTTCATCAGAATAAAATATAAAAAATATATATTTTTGCTTGAAAACAAGCGATGTATCAGTTCGATCGTACCCCCATACTAGCCATTTTGAGACTTTCGGAAGAGTTAACGCTCTTAACTGCTTGGTTTCGAAGATTAAAATTTAAATTTCTAATATCGCATAGAACTAACGTGCAGCCCCTATACGTTATGTTTAAAAAAAATATATAAAATTTTTTTTCAAAATGGCGGCTATCGTAAAAATTCAAAGTGTCATAACTTTGCTAAATAAAATCCTACTGAAAAATGTCGTATGCAAAAAGTGTTTGGAATTTTAATTTGCATATAAAAGCAATTTTTAATTATTTTTTTTTTTATAAAAACCGAGTCTTACCATATATTGACCGAGACCTCGAACGAGCTTTTATGCGACTCTGCATACAGTTAACGCTCGTATGAGGTTTCTATTTAAGAAATCGACTTGAATTTTTTAAACAAAACAGAGCTTTCAACTATACTTACGATACTATAAAAAAAAATTAAAAATTAAAAAATAAAAGTATTTTTTTTTCAAAACACGTTTAGTGTGATGAGTCGATCGACCCACCATACATACGCTCATAAGATTTTCAATATAGTTAAGGTCAGTGTGAGCTTATTTATACATATTTGAATTTTAATTTTTGTGACAGTATAGAATTCTTAAGCATCCTGTGTATGTTTGTTAGCAAAATCCATTTTGTCAATTTTTTGCAAAATTGCGACAAGTATTAAAATTCAATCACTTATAACTCAGTAGTGTTGAATTTCGTCAAAAAAGTCTCTATACATGAAATGTTCAGAAGCCTAAAGTTCATCAGAATAAAATATAAAAAATATATATTTTTGCTTGAAAACAAGCGATGTATCAGTTCGATCGTACCCCCATACTAGCCATTTTGAGACTTTCGGAAGAGTTAACGCTCTTAACTGCTTGGTTTCGAAGATTAAAATTTAAATTTCTAATATCGCATAGAACTAACGTGCAGCCCCTATACGTTATGTTTAAAAAAAATATATAAAATTTTTTTTCAAAATGGCGGCTATCGTAAAAATTCAAAGTGTCATAACTTTGCTAAATAAAATCCTACTGAAAAATGTGGTATGCAAAAAGTGTTTGCAATTTTAATTTGCATATAAAAGCAATTTTTAATTATTTTTTTTTTAATAAAAACCGAGTCTTACCATATATTGACCGAGACCTCGAACGAGCTTTTATGCGACTCTGCATACAGTTAACGCTCGTATGAGGTTTCTATTTAAGAAATCGACTTGAATTTTTTAAACAAAACAGAGCTTTCAACTATACTTACGATACTATAAAAAAAAATTAAAAATTAAAAAATAAAAGTATTTTTTTTTCAAAACACGTTTAGTGTGATGAGTCGATCGACCCACCATACATACGCTCATAAGATTTTCAATATAGTTAAGGTCAGTGTGAGCTTATTTATACATATTTGAATTTTAATTTTTGTGACAGTATAGAATTCTTAAGCATCCTGTGTATGTTTGTTAGCAAAATCCATTTTGTCAATTTTTTGCAAAATTGCGACAAGTATTAAAATTCAATCACTTATAACTCAGTAGTGTTGAATTTCGTCAAAAAAGTCTCTATACATGAAATGTTCAGAAGCCTAAAGTTCATCAGAATAAAATATAAAAAATATATATTTTTGCTTGAAAACAAGCGATGTATCAGTTCGATCGTACCCCCATACTAGCCATTTTGAGACTTTCGGAAGAGTTAACGCTCTTAACTGCTTGGTTTCGAAGATTAAAATTTAAATTTCTAATATCGCATAGAACTAACGTGCAGCCCCTATACGTTATGTTTAAAAAAAATATATAAATTTTTTTTTCAAAATGGCGGCTATCGTAAAAATTCAAAGTGTCATAACTTTGCTAAATAAAATCCTACTAAAAAATGTCGTATACAAAAAGTGTTTGGAATTTTAATTTGCATATAAAAGCAATTTTTAATTATTTTTTTTTTAATAAAAACCGAGTCTTACCATATATTGACCGAGACCTCGAACGAGCTTTTATGCGACTCTGCATACAGTTAACGCTCGTATGAGGTTTCTATTTAAGAAATCGACTTGAATTTTTTAAACAAAACAGAGCTTTCAACTATACTTACGATACTATAAAAAAAAATTAAAAATTAAAAAATAAAAGTATTTTTTTTTCAAAACACGTTTAGTGTGATGAGTCGATCGACCCACCATACATACGCTCATAAGATTTTCAATATAGTTAAGGTCAGTGTGAGCTTATTTATACATATTTTAATTTTAATTTTTGTGACAGTATAGAATTCTTAAGCATCCTGTGTATGTTTGTTAGCAAAATCCATTTTGTCAATTTTTTGCAAAATTGCGACAAGTATTAAAATTCAATCACTTATAACTCAGTAGTGTTGAATTTCGTCAAAAAAGTCTCTATACATGAAATGTTCAGAAGCCTAAAGTTTATCAGAATAAAATATAAAAAATATATATTTTTGCTTGAAAACAAGCGATGTATCAGTTCGATCGTACCCCCATACTAGCCATTTTGAGACTTTCGGAAGAGTTAACGCTCTTAACTGTTTGGTTTCGAAGATAAAAATTTAAATTTTGAGTATCGCATAGAACTAACGTGCAGCCCCTATACGTTATGTTTAAAAAAAATATATAAAATTTTTTTTCAAAATGGCGGCTAATGTAAAAATTCAAAGTGTCATAACTTTGCTAAATGAAATCCTACTGAAAAATGTCTAATGCAAAAAGTGTTTGGAATTTTAATATGCATATAAAAGCAATTTTTAATTATTTTTTTTTTAATAAAAACCGAGTCTTACCATATATTGACCGAGACCTCGAACGAGCTTTTATGCGACTCTGCATACAGTTAACGCTCGTATGAGGTTTCTATTTAAGAAATCGACTTGAATTTTTTAAACAAAACAGAGCTTTCAACTATACTTACGATACTATAAAAAAAAATTAAAAATTAAAAAATAAAAGTATTTTTTTTTCAAAACACGTTTAGTGTGATGAGTCGATCGACCCACCATACATACGCTCATAAGATTTTCAATATAGTTAAGGTCAGTGTGAGCTTATTTATACATATTTGAATTTTAATTTTTGTGACAGTATAGAATTCTTAAGCATCCTGTGTATGTTTGTTAGCAAAATCCATTTTGTCAATTTTTTGCAAAATTGCGACAAGTATTAAAATTCAATCACTTATAACTCAGTAGTGTTGAATTTCGTCAAAAAAGTCTTTATACATGAAATGTTCAGAAGCCTAAAGTTCATCAGAATAAAATATAAAAAATATATATTTTTGCTTGAAAACAAGCGATGTATCAGTTCGATCGTACCCCCATACTAGCCATTTTGAGACTTTCGGAAGAGTTAACGCTCTTAACTGTTTGGTTTCGAAGATAAAAATTTAAATTTTGAGTATCGCATAGAACTAACGTGCAGCCCCTATACGTTATGTTTAAAAAAAATATATAAAAATTTTTTTCAAAATGGCGGCTAATGTAAAAATTCAAAGTGTCATAACTTTGCTAAATGAAATCCTACTGAAAAATGTCTAATGCAAAAAGTGTTTGGAATTTTAATTTGCATATAAAAGCAATTTTTAATTATTTTTTTTTTAATAAAAACCGAGTCTTACCATATATTGACCGAGACCTCGAACGAGCTTTTATGCGACTCTGCATACAGTTAACGCTCGTATGAGGTTTCTATTTAAGAAATCGACTTGAATTTTTTAAACAAAACAGAGCTTTCAACTATACTTACGATACTATAAAAAAAAATTAAAAATTAAAAAATAAAAGTATTTTTTTTTCAAAACACGTTTAGTGTGATGAGTCGATCGACCCACCATACATACGCTCATAAGATTTTCAATATAGTTAAGGTCAGTGTGAGCTTATTTATACATATTTGAATTTTAATTTTTGTGACAGTATAGAATTCTTAAGCATCCTGTGTATGTTTGTTAGCAAAATCCATTTTGTCAATTTTTTGCAAAATTGCGACAAGTATTAAAATTCAATCACTTATAACTCAGTAGTGTTGAATTTCGTCAAAAAAGTCTCTATACATGAAATGTTCAGAAGCCTAAAGTTCATCAGAATAAAATATAAAAAATATATATTTTTGCTTGAAAACAAGCGATGTATCAGTTCGATCGTACCCCCATACTAGCCATTTTGAGACTTTCGGAAGAGTTAACGCTCTTAACTGTTTGGTTTTAAAGATAAAAATTTAAATTTTGAGTATCGCATAGAACTAACGTGCAGCCCCTATACGTTATGTTTAAAAAAAATATATAAAATTTTTTTTCAAAATGGCGGCTAATGTAAAAATTCGAAGTGTCATAACTTTGCTAAATGAAATCCTACTGAAAAATGTCTAATGCAAAAAGTGTTTGGAATTTTAATTTGCATATAAAAGCAATTTTTAATTATTTTTTTTCTAATAAAAACCGAGTCTTACCATATATTGACCGAGACCTCGAACGAGCTTTTATGCGACTCTGCATACAGTTAACGCTCGTATGAGGTTTCTATTTAAGAAATCGACTTGAATTTTTTAAACAAAACAGAGCTTTCAACTATACTTACGATACTATAAAAAAAAATTAAAAATTAAAAAATAAAAGTATTTTTTTTTCAAAACACGTTTAGTGTGATGAGTCGATCGACCCACCATACATACGCTCATAAGATTTTCAATATAGTTAAGGTCAGTGTGAGCTTATTTATACATATTTGAATTTTAATTTTTGTGACAGTATAGAATTCTTAAGCATCCTGTGTATGTTTGTTAGCAAAATCCATTTTGTCAATTTTTTGCAAAATTGCGACAAGTATTAAAATTCAATCACTTATAACTCGGTAGTGTTGAATTTCGTCAAAAAAGTCTCTATACATGAAATGTTCAGAAGCCTAAAGTTCATCAGAATAAAATATAAAAAATATATATTTTTGCTTGAAAACAAGCGATGTATCAGTTCGACCGTACCCCCATACTAGCCATTTTGAGACTTTCGGAAGAGTTAACGCTCTTAACTGTTTGGTTTCGAAGATAAAAATTTAAATTTTGAGTATCGCATAGAACTAACGTGCAGCCCCTATATGTTATGTTTAAAAAAAATATATAAAATTTTTTTTCAAAATGGCGGCTAATGTAAAAATTCAAAGTGTCATAACTTTGCTAAATGAAATCCTACTGAAAAATGTCTAATGCAAAAAGTGTTTGGAATTTTAATTTGCATATAAAAGCAATTTTTAATTATTTTTTTTTTAATAAAAACCGAGTCTTACCATATATTGACCGAGACCTCGAACGAGCTTTTATGCGACTCTGCATACAGTTAACGCTCGTATGAGGTTTCTATTTAAGAAATCGACTTGAATTTTTTAAACAAAACAGAGCTTTCAACTATACTTACGATACTATAAAAAAAAATTAAAAATTAAAAAATAAAAGTATTTTTTTTTCAAAACACGTTTAGTGTGATGAGTCGATCGACCCACCATACATACGCTCATAAGATTTTCAATATAGTTAAGGTCAGTGTGAGCTTATTTATACATATTTGAATTTTAATTTTTGTGACAGTATAGAATTCTTAAGCATCCTGTGTATGTTTGTTAGCAAAATCCATTTTGTCAATTTTTTGCAAAATTGCGACAAGTATTAAAATTCAATCACTTATAACTCAGTAGTGTTGAATTTCGTCAAAAAAGTTTCTATACATGAAATGTTCAGAAGCCTAAAGTTCATCAGAATAAAATATAAAAAATATATATTTTTGCTTGAAAACAAGCGATGTATCAGTTCGATCGTACCCCCATACTAGCCATTTTGAGACTTTCGGAAGAGTTAACGCTCTTAACTGTTTGGTTTCGAAGATAAAAATTTAAATTTTGAGTATCGCATAGAACTAACGTGCAGCCCCTATACGTTATGTTTAAAAAAAATATATAAAATTTTTTTTCAAAATGGCGGCTAATGTAAAAATTCAAAGTGTCATAACTTTGCTAAATGAAATCCTACTGAAAAATGTCTAATGCAAAAAGTGTTTGGAATTTTAATTTGCATATAAAAGCAATTTTTAATTATTTTTTTTTTAATAAAAACCGAGTCTTACCATATATTGACCGAGACCTCGAACGAGCTTTTATGCGACTCTGCATACAGTTAACGCTCGTATGAGGTTTCTATTTAAGAAATCGACTTGAATTTTTTAAACAAAACAGAGCTTTCAACTATACTTACGATACTATAAAAAAAAATTTAAAATTAAAAAATAAAAGTATTTTTTTTTCAAAACACGTTTAGTGTGATGAGTCGATCGACCCACCATACATACGCTCATAAGATTTTCAATATAGTTAAGGTCAGTGTGAGCTTATTTATACATATTTGAATTTTAATTTTTGTGACAGTATAGAATTCTTAAGCAGCCTGTGTATGTTTGTTAGCAAAATCCATTTTGTCAATTTTTTGCAAAATTGCGACAAGTATTAAAATTCAATCACTTATAACTCAGTAGTGTTGAATTTCGTCAAAAAAGTCTCTATACATGAAATGTTCAGAAGCCTAAAGTTCATCAGAATAAAATATAAAAAATATATATTTTTGTTTGAAAACAAGCGATGTATCAGTTCGATCGTACCCCCATACTAGCCATTTTGAGACTTTCGGAAGAGTTAACGCTCTTAACTGCTTGGTTTCGAAGATTTAAATTTAAATTTCTAATATCGCATAGAACTAACGTGCAGCCCCTATACGTTATGTTTAAAAAAAATATATAAATTTTTTTTTCAAAATGGCGGCTATCGTAAAAATTCAAAGTGTCATAACTTTGCTAAATAAAATCCTACTGAAAAATGTCGTATGCAAAAAGTGTTTGGAATTTTAATTTGCATATAAAAGCAATTTTTAATTATTTTTTTTTTAATAAAAACCGAGTCTTACCATATATTGACCGAGACCTCGAACGAGCTTTTATGCGACTCTGCATACAGTTAACGCTCGTATGAGGTTTCTATTTAAGAAATCGACTTGAATTTTTTAAACAAAACAGAGCTTTCAACTATACTTACGATACTATAAAAAAAAATTAAAAATTAAAAAATAAAAGTATTTTTTTTTCAAAACACGTTTAGTGTGATGAGTCGATCGACCCACCATACATACGCTCATAAGATTTTCAATATAGTTAAGGTCAGTGTGAGCTTATTTATACATATTTGAATTTTAATTTTTGTGACAGTATAGAATTCTTAAGCATCCTGTGTATGTTTGTTAGCAAAATCCATTTTGTCAATTTTTTGCAAAATTGCGACAAGTATTAAAATTCAATCACTTATAACTCAGTAGTGTTGAATTTCGTCTAAAAAGTCTCTATACATGAAATGTTCAGAAGCCTAAAGTTCATCAGAATAAAATATAAAAAATATATATTTTTGCTTGAAAACAAGCGATGTATCAGTTCGATCGTACCCCCATACTAGCCATTTTGAGACTTTCGGAAGAGTTAACGCTCTTAACTGCTTGGTTTCGAAGATTAAAATTTAAATTTCTAATATCGCATAGAACTAACGTGCAGCCCCTATACGTTATGTTTAAAAAAAATATATAAAATTTTTTTTCAAAATGGCGGCTATCGTAAAAATTCAAAGTGTCATAACTTTGCTAAATAAAATCCTACTGAAAAATGTCGTATGCAAAAAGTGTTTGGAATTTTAATTTGCATATAAAAGCAATTTTTAATTATTTTTTTTTTAATAAAAACCGAGTCTTACCATATATTGACCGAGACCTCGAACGAGCTTTTATGCGACTCTGCATACAGTTAACGCTCGTATGAGGTTTCTATTTAAGAAATCGACTTGAATTTTTTAAACAAAACAGAGCTTTCAACTATACTTACGATACTATAAAAAAAAATTAAAAATTAAAAAATAAAAGTATTTTTTTTTCAAAACACGTTTAGTGTGATGAGTCGATCGACCCACCATACATACGCTCATAAGATTTTCAATATAGTTAAGGTCAGTGTGAGCTTATTTATACATATTTGAATTTTAATTTTTGTGACAGTATAGAATTCTTAAGCATCCTGTGTATGTTTGTTAGCAAAATCCATTTTGTCAATTTTTTGCAAAATTGCGACAAGTATTAAAATTCAATCACTTATAACTCAGTAGTGTTAAATTTCGTCAAAAAAGTCTCTATACATGAAATGTTCAGAAGCCTAAAGTTCATCAGAATAAAATATAAAAAATATATATTTTTGCTTGAAAACAAGCGATGTATCAGTTCGATCGTACCCCCATACTAGCCATTTTGAGACTTTCGGAAGAGTTAACGCTCTTAACTGCTTGGTTTCGAAGATTAAAATTTAAATTTCTAATATCGCATAGAACTAACGTGCAGCCCCTATACGTTATGTTTAAAAAAAATATATAAATTTTTTTTTCAAAATGGCGGCTATCGTAAAAATTCAAAGTGTCATAACTTTGCTAAATAAAATCCTACTGAAAAATGTGGTATGCAAAAAGTGTTTGCAATTTTAATTTGCATATAAAAGCAATTTTTAATTATTTTTTTTTTAATAAAAACCGAGTCTTACCATATATTGACCGAGACCTCGAACGAGCTTTTATGCGACTCTGCATACAGTTAACGCTCGTATGAGGTTTCTATTTAAGAAATCGACTTGAATTTTTTAAACAAAACAGAGCTTTCAACTATACTTACGATACTATAAAAAAAAATTAAAAATTAAAAAATAAAAGTATTTTTTTTTCAAAACACGTTTAGTGTGATGAGTCGATCGACCCACCATACATACGCTCATAAGATTTTCAATATAGTTAAGGTCAGTGTGAGCTTATTTATACATATTTTAATTTTAATTTTTGTGACAGTATAGAATTCTTAAGCATCCTGTGTATGTTTGTTAGCAAAATCCATTTTGTCAATTTTTTGCAAAATTGCGACAAGTATTAAAATTCAATCACTTATAACTCAGTAGTGTTGAATTTCGTCAAAAAAGTCTCTATACATGAAATGTTCAGAAGCCTAAAGTTCATCAGAATAAAATATAAAAAATATATATTTTTGCTTGAAAACAAGCGATGTATCAGTTCGATCGTACCCCCATACTAGCCATTTTGAGACTTTCGGAAGAGTTAACGCTCTTAACTGCTTGGTTTCGAAGATTAAAATTTAAATTTCTAATATCGCATAGAACTAACGTGCAGCCCCTATACGTTATGTTTAAAAAAAATATATAAAATTTTTTTTCAAAATGGCGGCTATCGTAAAAATTCAAAGTGTCATAACTTTGCTAAATAAAATCCTACGGAAAAATGTCGTATGCAAAAAGTGTTTGGAATTTTAATTTGCATATAAAAGCAATTTTTAATTATTTTTTTTTTAATAAAAACCGAGTCTTACCATATATTGACCGAGACCTCGAACGAGCTTTTATGCGACTCTGCATACAGTTAACGCTCGTATGAGGTTTCTATTTAAGAAATCGACTTGAATTTTTTAAACAAAACAGAGCTTTCAACTATACTTACGATACTATAAAAAAAAATTAAAAATTAAAAAATAAAAGTATTTTTTTTTCAAAACACGTTTAGTGTGATGAGTCGATCGACCCACCATACATACGCTCATAAGATTTTCAATATAGTTAAGGTCAGTGTGAGCTTATTTATACATATTTGAATTTTAATTTTTGTGACAGTATAGAATTCTTAAGCATCCTGTGTATGTTTGTTAGCAAAATCCATTTTGTCAATTTTTTGCAAAATTGCGACAAGTATTAAAATTCAATCACTTATAACTCAGTAGTGTTGAATTTCGTCAAAAAAGTCTTTATACATGAAATGTTCAGAAGCCTAAAGTTCATCAGAATAAAATATAAAAAATATATATTTTTGCTTGAAAACAAGCGATGTATCAGTTCGATCGTACCCCCATACTAGCCATTTTGAGACTTTCGGAAGAGTTAACGCTCTTAACTGTTTGGTTTCGAAGATAAAAATTTAAATTTTGAGTATCGCATAGAACTAACGTGCAGCCCCTATACGTTATGTTTAAAAAAAATATATAAAATTTTTTTTCAAAATGGCGGCTAATGTAAAAATTCAAAGTGTCATAACTTTGCTAAATGAAATCCTACTGAAAAATGTCTAATGCAAAAAGTGTTTGGAATTTTAATTTGCATATAAAAGCAATTTTTAATTATTTTTTTTTTAATAAAAACCGAGTCTTACCATATATTGACCGAGACCTCGAACGAGCTTTTATGCGACTCTGCATACAGTTAACGCTCGTATGAGGTTTCTATTTAAGAAATCGACTTGAATTTTTTAAACAAAACAGAGCTTTCAACTATACTTACGATACTATAAAAAAAAATTAAAAATTAAAAAATAAAAGTATTTTTTTTTCAAAACACGTTTAGTGTGATGAGTCGATCGACCCACCATACATACGCTCATAAGATTTTCAATATAGTTAAGGTCAGTGTGAGCTTATTTATACATATTTGAATTTTAATTTTTGTGACAGTATAGAATTCTTAAGCATCCTGTGTATGTTTGTTAGCAAAATCCATTTTGTCAATTTTTTGCAAAATTGCGACAAGTATTAAAATTCAATCACTTATAACTCAGTAGTGTTGAATTTCGTCAAAAAAGTCTCTATACATGAAATGTTCAGAAGCCTAAAGTTCATCAGAATAAAATATAAAAAATATATATTTTTGCTTGAAAACAAGCGATGTATCAGTTCGATCGTACCCCCATACTAGCCATTTTGAGACTTTCGGAAGAGTTAACGCTCTTAACTGTTTGGTTTCGAAGATAAAAATTTAAATTTTGAGTATCGCATAGAACTAACGTGCAGCCCCTATACGTTATGTTTAAAAAAAATATATAAAATTTTTTTTCAAAATGGCGGCTAATGTAAAAATTCAAAGTGTCATAACTTTGCTAAATGAAATCCTACTGAAAAATGTCTAATGCAAAAAGTGTTTGGAATTTTAATTTGCATATAAAAGCAATTTTTAATTATTTTTTTTTTAATAAAAACCGAGTCTTACCATATATTGACCGAGACCTCGAACGAGCTTTTATGCGACTCTGCATACAGTTAACGCTCGTATGAGGTTTCTATTTAAGAAATCGACTTGAATTTTTTAAACAAAACAGAGCTTTCAACTATACTTACGATACTATAAAAAAAAATTTAAAATTAAAAAATAAAAGTATTTTTTTTTCAAAACACGTTTAGTGTGATGAGTCGATCGACCCACCATACATACGCTCATAAGATTTTCAATATAGTTAAGGTCAGTGTGAGCTTATTTATACATATTTGAATTTTAATTTTTGTGACAGTATAGAATTCTTAAGCATCCTGTGTATGTTTGTTAGCAAAATCCATTTTGTCAATTTTTTGCAAAATTGCGACAAGTATTAAAATTCAATCACTTATAACTCAGTAGTGTTGAATTTCGTCAAAAAAGTCTCTATACATGAAATGTTCAGAAGCCTAAAGTTCATCAGAATAAAATATAAAAAATATATATTTTTGCTTGAAAACAAGCGATGTATCAGTTCGATCGTACCCCCATACTAGCCATTTTGAGACTTTCGGAAGAGTTAACGCTCTTAACTGCTTGGTTTCGAAGATTAAAATTTAAATTTCTAATATCGCATAGAACTAACGTGCAGCCCCTATACGTTATGTTTAAAAAAAATATATAAATTTTTTTTTCAAAATGGCGGCTATCGTAAAAATTCAAAGTGTCATAACTTTGCTAAATAAAATCCTACTGAAAAATGTCGTATGCAAAAAGTGTTTGGAATTTTAATTTGCATATAAAAGCAATTTTTAATTATTTTTTTTTTAATAAAAACCGAGTCTTACCATATATTGACCGAGACCTCGAACGAGCTTTTATGCGACTCTGCATACAGTTAACGCTCGTATGAGGTTTCTATTTAAGAAATCGACTTGAATTTTTTAAACAAAACAGAGCTTTCAACTATACTTACGATACTATAAAAAAAAATTAAAAATTAAAAAATAAAAGTATTTTTTTTTCAAAACACGTTTAGTGTGATGAGTCGATCGACCCACCATACATACGCTCATAAGATTTTCAATATAGTTAAGGTCAGTGTGAGCTTATTTATACATATTTGAATTTTAATTTTTGTGACAGTATAGAATTCTTAAGCATCCTGTGTATGTTTGTTAGCAAAATCCATTTTGTCAATTTTTTGCAAAATTGCGACAAGTATTAAAATTCAATCACTTATAACTCAGTAGTGTTGAATTTCGTCAAAAAAGTCTCTATACATGAAATGTTCAGAAGCCTAAAGTTCATCAGAATAAAATATAAAAAATATATATTTTTGCTTGAAAACAAGCGATGTATCAGTTCGATCGTACCCCCATACTAGCCATTTTGAGACTTTCGGAAGAGTTAACGCTCTTAACTGCTTGGTTTCGAAGATTAAAATTTAAATTTCTAATATCGCATAGAACTAACGTGCAGCCCCTATACGTTATGTTTAAAAAAAATATATAAAATTTTTTTTCAAAATGGCGGCTATCGTAAAAATTCAAAGTGTCATAACTTTGCTAAATAAAATCCTACTGAAAAATGTCGTATGCAAAAAGTGTTTGGAATTTTAATTTGCATATAAAAGCAATTTTTAATTATTTTGTTTTTAATAAAAACCGAGTCTTACCATATATTGACCGAGACCTCGAACGAGCTTTTATGCGACTCTGCATACAGTTAACGCTCGTATGAGGTTTCTATTTAAGAAATCGACTTGAATTTTTTAAACAAAACAGAGCTTTCAACTATACTTACGATACTATAAAAAAAAATTAAAAATTAAAAAATAAAAGTATTTTTTTTTCAAAACACGTTTAGTGTGATGAGTCGATCGACCCACCATACATACGCTCATAAGATTTTCAATATAGTTAAGGTCAGTGTGAGCTTATTTATACATATTTGAATTTTAATTTTTGTGACAGTATAGAATTCTTAAGCATCCTGTGTATGTTTGTTAGCAAAATCCATTTTGTCAATTTTTTGCAAAATTGCGACAAGTATTAAAATTCAATCACTTATAACTCAGTAGTGTTAAATTTCGTCAAAAAAGTCTCTATACATGAAATGTTCAGAAGCCTAAAGTTCATCAGAATAAAATATAAAAAATATATATTTTTGCTTGAAAACAAGCGATGTATCAGTTCGATCGTACCCCCATACTAGCCATTTTGAGACTTTCGGAAGAGTTAACGCTCTTAACTGCTTGGTTTCGAAGATTAAAATTTAAATTTCTAATATCGCATAGAACTAACGTGCAGCCCCTATACGTTATGTTTAAAAAAAATATATAAAATTTTTTTTCAAAATGGCGGCTATCGTAAAAATTCAAAGTGTCATAACTTTGCTAAATAAAATCCTACTGAAAAATGTGGTATGCAAAAAGTGTTTGCAATTTTAATTTGCATATAAAAGCAATTTTTAATTATTTTTTTTTTAATAAAAACCGAGTCTTACCATATATTGACCGAGACCTCGAACGAGCTTTTATGCGACTCTGCATACAGTTAACGCTCGTATGAGGTTTCTATTTAAGAAATCGACTTGAATTTTTTAAACAAAACAGAGCTTTCAACTATACTTACGATACTATAAAAAAAAATTAAAAATTAAAAAATAAAAGTATTTTTTTTTCAAAACACGTTTAGTGTGATGAGTCGATCGACCCACCATACATACGCTCATAAGATTTTCAATATAGTTAAGGTCAGTGTGAGCTTATTTATACATATTTTAATTTTAATTTTTGTGACAGTATAGAATTCTTAAGCATCCTGTGTATGTTTGTTAGCAAAATCCATTTTGTCAATTTTTTGCAAAATTGCGACAAGTATTAAAATTCAATCACTTATAACTCAGTAGTGTTGAATTTCGTCAAAAAAGTCTCTATACATGAAATGTTCAGAAGCCTAAAGTTCATCAGAATAAAATATAAAAAATATATATTTTTGCTTGAAAACAAGCGATGTATCAGTTCGATCGTACCCCCATACTAGCCATTTTGAGACTTTCGGAAGAGTTAACGCTCTTAACTGCTTGGTTTCGAAGATTAAAATTTAAATTTCTAATATCGCATAGAACTAACGTGCAGCCCCTATACGTTATGTTTAAAAAAAATATATAAAATTTTTTTTCAAAATGGCGGCTATCGTAAAAATTCAAAGTGTCATAACTTTGCTAAATAAAATCCTACGGAAAAATGTCGTATGCAAAAAGTGTTTGGAATTTTAATTTGCATATAAAAGCAATTTTTAATTATTTTTTTTTTAATAAAAACCGAGTCTTACCATATATTGACCGAGACCTCGAACGAGCTTTTATGCGACTCTGCATACAGTTAACGCTCGTATGAGGTTTCTATTTAAGAAATCGACTTGAATTTTTTAAACAAAACAGAGCTTTCAACTATACTTACGATACTATAAAAAAAAATTAAAAATTAAAAAATAAAAGTATTTTTTTTTCAAAACACGTTTAGTGTGATGAGTCGATCGACCCACCATACATACGCTCATAAGATTTTCAATATAGTTAAGGTCAGTGTGAGCTTATTTATACATATTTGAATTTTAATTTTTGTGACAGTATAGAATTCTTAAGCATCCTGTGTATGTTTGTTAGCAAAATCCATTTTGTCAATTTTTTGCAAAATTGCGACAAGTATTAAAATTCAATCACTTAGAACTCAGTAGTGTTGAATTTCGTCAAAAAAGTCTCTATACATGAAATGTTCAGAAGCCTAAAGTTCATCAGAATAAAATATAAAAAATATATATTTTTGCTTGAAAACAAGCGATGTATCAGTTCGATCGTACCCCCATACTAGCCATTTTGAGACTTTCGGAAGAGTTAACGCTCTTAACTGTTTGGTTTCGAAGATAAAAATTTAAATTTCTAATATCGCATAGAACTAACGTGCAGCCCCTATACGTTATGTTTAAAAAAAATATATAAATTTTTTTTTCAAAATGGCGGCTATCGTAAAAATTCAAAGTGTCATAACTTTGCTAAATAAAATCCTACTGAAAAATGTCGTATGCAAAAAGTGTTTGGAATTTTAATTTGCATATAAAAGCAATTTTTAATTATTTTTTTTTTAATAAAAACCGAGTCTTACCATATATTGACCGAGACCTCGAACGAGCTTTTATGCGACTCTGCATACAGTTAACGCTCGTATGAGGTTTCTATTTAAGAAATCGACTTAAATTTTTTAAACAAAACAGAGCTTTCAACTATACTTACGATACTATAAAAAAAAATTAAAAATTAAAAAATAAAAGTATTTTTTTTTCAAAACACGTTTAGTGTGATGAGTCGATCGACCCACCATACATACGCTCATAAGATTTTCAATATAGTTAAGGTCAGTGTGAGCTTATTTATACATATTTGAATTTTAATTTTTGTGACAGTATAGAATTCTTAAGCATCCTGTGTATGTTTGTTAGCAAAATCCATTTTGTCAATTTTTTGCAAAATTGCGACAAGTATTAAAATTCAATCACTTATAACTCGGTAGTGTTGAATTTCGTCAAAAAAGTCTCTATACATGAAATGTACAGAAGCCTAAAGTTCATCAGAATAAAATATAAAAAATATATATTTTTGCTTGAAAACAAGCGATGTATCAGTTCGATCGTACCCCCATACTAGCCATTTTGAGACTTTCGGAAGAGTTAACGCTCTTAACTGTTTGGTTTCGAAGATAAAAATTTAAATTTTGAGTATCGCATAGAACTAACGTGCAGCCCCTATACGTTATGTTTAAAAAAAATATATAAAATTTTTTTTCAAAATGGCGGCTAATGTAAAAATTCAAAGTGTCATAACTTTGCTAAATGAAATCCTACTGAAAAATGTCTAATGCAAAAAGTGTTTGGAATTTTAATTTGCATATAAAAGCAATTTTTAATTATTTTTTTTTTAATAAAAACCGAGTCTTACCATATATTGACCGAGACCTCGAACGAGCTTTTATGCGACTCTGCATACAGTTAACGCTCGTATGAGGTTTCTATTTAAGAAATCGACTTGAATTTTTTAAACAAAACAGAGCTTTCAACTATACTTACGATACTATAAAAAAAAATTAAAAATTAAAAAATAAAAGTATTTTTTTTTCAAAACACGTTTAGTGTGATGAGTCGATCGACCCACCATACATACGCTCATAAGATTTTCAATATAGTTAAGGTCAGTGTGAGCTTATTTATACATATTTGAATTTTAATTTTTGTGACAGTATAGAATTCTTAAGCATCCTGTGTATGTTTGTTAGCAAAATCCATTTTGTCAATTTTTTGCAAAATTGCGACAAGTATTAAAAT
Source organism: Plectrocnemia conspersa (assembly GCF_051122295.1). NCBI lineage: Eukaryota > Metazoa > Arthropoda > Insecta > Trichoptera > Polycentropodidae > Plectrocnemia > Plectrocnemia conspersa. Next base: position 634,516 of record NW_028277171.1, read on the forward strand.
TCAATCACTTAGAACTCAGTAGTGTTGAATTTCGTCAAAAAAGTCTCTATACATGAAATGTTCAGAAGCCTAAAGTTCATCAGAATAAAATATAAAAAATATATATTTTTGCTTGAAAACAAGCGATGTATCAGTTCGATCGTACCCCCATACTAGCCATTTTGAGACTTTCGGAAGAGTTAACGCTCTTAACTGTTTGGTTTCGAAGATAAAAATTTAAATTTTGAGTATCGCATAGAACTAACGTGCAGCCCCTATACGTTATGTTTAAAAAAAATATATAAAATTTTTTTTCAAAATGGCGGCTAATGTAAAAATTCAAAGTGTCATAACTTTGCTAAATGAAATCCTACTGAAAAATGTCTAATGCAAAAAGTGTTTGGAATTTTAATTTGCATATAAAAGCAATTTTTAATTATTTTTTTTTTAATAAAAACCGAGTCTTACCATATATTGACCGAGACCTCGAACGAGCTTTTATGCGACTCTGCATACAGTTAACGCTCGTATGAGGTTTCTATTTAAGAAATCGACTTGAATTTTTTAAACAAAACAGAGCTTTCAACTATACTTACGATACTATAAAAAAAAATTAAAAATTAAAAAATAAAAGTATTTTTTTTTCAAAACACGTTTAGTGTGATGAGTCGATCGACCCACCATACATACGCTCATAAGATTTTCAATATAGTTAAGGTCAGTGTGAGCTTATTTATACATATTTGAATTTTAATTTTTGTGACAGTATAGAATTCTTAAGCATCCTGTGTATGTTTGTTAGCAAAATCCATTTTGTCAATTTTTTGCAAAATTGCGACAAGTATTAAAATTCAATCACTTATAACTCAGTAGTGTTGAATTTCGTCAAAAAAGTCTCTATACATGAAATGTTCAGAAGCCTAAAGTTCATCAGAATAAAATATAAAAAATATATATTTTTGCTTGAAAACAAGCGATGTATCAGTTCGATCGTACCCCCATACTAGCCATTTTGAGACTTTCGGAAGAGTTAACGCTCTTAACTGTTTGGTTTCGAAGATAAAAATTTAAATTTTGAGTATCGCATAGAACTAACGTGCAGCCCCTATACGTTATGTTTAAAAAAAATATATAAAATTTTTTTTCAAAATGGCGGCTAATGTAAAAATTCAAAGTGTCATAACTTTGCTAAATGAAATCCTACTGAAAAATGTCTAATGCAAAAAGTGTTTGGAATTTTAATTTGCATATAAAAGCAATTTTTAATTATTTTTTTTTTAATAAAAACCGAGTCTTACCATATATTGACCGAGACCTCGAACGAGCTTTTATGCGACTCTGCATACAGTTAACGCTCGTATGAGGTTTCTATTTAAGAAATCGACTTGAATTTTTTAAACAAAACAGAGCTTTCAACTATACTTACGATACTATAAAAAAAAATTAAAAATTAAAAAATAAAAGTATTTTTTTTTCAAAACACGTTTAGTGTGATGAGTCGATCGACCCACCATACATACGCTCATAAGATTTTCAATATAGTTAAGGTCAGTGTGAGCTTATTTATACATATTTGAATTTTAATTTTTGTGACAGTATAGAATTCTTAAGCATCCTGTGTATGTTTGTTAGCAAAATCCATTTTGTCAATTTTTTGCAAAATTGCGACAAGTATTAAAATTCAATCACTTATAACTCAGTAGTGTTGAATTTCGTCAAAAAAGTCTCTATACATGAAATGTTCAGAAGCCTAAAGTTCATCAGAATAAAATATAAAAAATATATATTTTTGCTTGAAAACAAGCGATGTATCAGTTCGATCGTACCCCCATACTAGCCATTTTGAGACTTTCGGAAGAGTTAACGCTCTTAACTGTTTGGTTTCGAAGATAAAAATTTAAATTTTGAGTATCGCATAGAACTAACGTGCAGCCCCTATACGTTATGTTTAAAAAAAATATATAAATTTTTTTTTCAAAATGGCGGCTAATGTAAAAATTCAAAGTGTCATAACTTTGCTAAATGAAATCCTACTGAAAAATGTCTAATGCAAAAAGTGTTTGGAATTTTAATTTGCATATAAAAGCAATTTTTAATTATTTTTTTTTTTAATAAAAACCGAGTCTTACCATATATTGACCGAGACCTCGAACGAGCTTTTATGCGACTCTGCATACAGTTAACGCTCGTATGAGGTTTCTATTTAAGAAATCGACTTGAATTTGTTAAACAAAACAGAGCTTTTAACTATACTTACGATACTATAAAAAAAAATCGAAAATTAAAAAATAAAAGTATTTTTTTTTCAAAACACGTTTAGTGTGATGAGTCGATCGACCCACCATACATACGCTTATAAGATTTTCAATATAGTTAAGGTCAGTGTGAGCTTATTTATACATATTTGAATTTTAATTTTTGTGACAGTATAGAATTCTTAAGCATCCTGTGTATGTTTGTTAGCAAAATCCATTTTGTCAATTTTTTGCAAAATTGCGACAAGTATTAAAATTCAATCACTTATAACTCAGTAGTGTTGAATTTCGTCAAAAAAGTCTCTATACATGAAATGTACAGAAGCCTAAAGTTCATCAGAATAAAATATAAAAAATATATATTTTTGCTTGAAAACAAGCGATGTATCAGTTCGATCGTACCCCCATACTAGCCATTTTGAGACTTTCGGAAGAGTTAACGCTCTTAACTGTTTGGTTTCGAAGATAAAAATTTAAATTTTGAGTATCGCATAGAACTAACGTGCAGCCCCTATACGTTATGTTTAAAAAAAATATATAAAATTTTTTTTCAAAATGGCGGCTAATGTAAAAATTCAAAGTGTCATAACTTTGCTAAATGAAATCCTACTGAAAAATGTCTAATGCAAAAAGTGTTTGGAATTTTAATTTGCATATAAAAGCAATTTTTAATTATTTTTTTTTTAATAAAAACCGAGTCTTACCATATATTGACCGAGACCTCGAACGAGCTTTTATGCGACTCTGCATACAGTTAACGCTCGTATGAGGTTTCTATTTAAGAAATCGACTTGAATTTTTTAAACAAAACAGAGCTTTCAACTATACTTACGATACTATAAAAAAAAATTAAAAATTAAAAAATAAAAGTATTTTTTTTTCAAAACACGTTTAGTGTGATGAGTCGATCGACCCACCATACATACGCTCATAAGATTTTCAATATAGTTAAGGTCAGTGTGAGCTTATTTATACATATTTGAATTTTAATTTTTGTGACAGTATAGAATTCTTAAGCATCCTGTGTATGTTTGTTAGCAAAATCCATTTTGTCAATTTTTTGCAAAATTGCGACAAGTATTAAAATTCAATCACTTATAACTCAGTAGTGTTGAATTTCGTCAAAAAAGTCTCTATACATGAAATGTTCAGAAGCCTAAAGTTCATCAGAATAAAATATAAAAAATATATATTTTTGCTTGAAAACAAGCGATGTATCAGTTCGATCGTACCCCCATACTAGCCATTTTGAGACTTTCGGAAGAGTTAACGCTCTTAACTGTTTGGTTTCGAAGATAAAAATTTAAATTTTGAGTATCGCATAGAACTAACGTGCAGCCCCTATACGTTATGTTTAAAAAAAATATATAAAATTTTTTTTCAAAATGGCGGCTAATGTAAAAATTCAAAGTGTCATAACTTTGCTAAATGAAATCCTACTGAAAAATGTCTAATGCAAAAAGTGTTTGGAATTTTAATTTGCATATAAAAGCAATTTTTAATTATTTTTTTTTTAATAAAAACCGAGTCTTACCATATATTGACCGAGACCTCGAACGAGCTTTTATGCGACTCTGCATACAGTTAACGCTCGTATGAGGTTTCTATTTAAGAAATCGACTTGAATTTTTTAAACAAAACAGAGCTTTCAACTATACTTACGATACTATAAAAAAAAATTAAAAATTAAAAAATAAAAGTATTTTTTTTTCAAAACACGTTTAGTGTGATGAGTCGATCGACCCACCATACATACGCTCATAAGATTTTCAATATAGTTAAGGTCAGTGTGAGCTTATTTATACATATTTGAATTTTAATTTTTGTGACAGTATAGAATTCTTAAGCATCCTGTGTATGTTTGTTAGCAAAATCCATTTTGTCAATTTTTTGCAAAATTGCGACAAGTATTAAAATTCAATCACTTATAACTCAGTAGTGTTGAATTTCGTCAAAAAAGTCTCTATACATGAAATGTTCAGAAGCCTAAAGTTCATCAGAATAAAATATAAAAAATATATATTTTTGCTTGAAAACAAGCGATGTATCAGTTCGATCGTACCCCCATACTAGCCATTTTGAGACTTTCGGAAGAGTTAACGCTCTTAACTGTTTGGTTTCGAAGATAAAAATTTAAATTTTGAGTATCGCATAGAACTAACGTGCAGCCCCTATACGTTATGTTTAAAAAAAATATATAAATTTTTTTTTCAAAATGGCGGCTAATGTAAAAATTCAAAGTGTCATAACTTTGCTAAATGAAATCCTACTGAAAAATGTCTAATGCAAAAAGTGTTTGGAATTTTAATTTGCATATAAAAGCAATTTTTAATTATTTTTTTTTTTAATAAAAACCGAGTCTTACCATATATTGACCGAGACCTCGAACGAGCTTTTATGCGACTCTGCATACAGTTAACGCTCGTATGCGGTTTCTATTTAAGAAATCGACTTGAATTTTTAAACAAAACAGAGCTTTCAACTATACTTACGATACTATAAAAAAAAATTAAAAATTAAAAAATAAAAGTATTTTTTTTTCAAAACACGTTTAGTGTGATGAGTCGATCGACCCACCATACATACGCTCATAAGATTTTCAATATAGTTAAGGTCAGTGTGAGCTTATTTATACATATTTGAATTTTAATTTTTGTGACAGTATAGAATTCTTAAGCATCCTGTGTATGTTTGTTAGCAAAATCCATTTTGTCAATTTTTTGCAAAATTGCGACAAGTATTAAAATTCAATCACTTATAACTCAGTAGTGTTGAATTTCGTCAAAAAAGTCTCTATACATGAAATGTTCAGAAGCCTAAAGTTCATCAGAATAAAATATAAAAAATATATATTTTTGCTTGAAAACAAGCGATGTATCAGTTCGATCGTACCCCCATACTAGCCATTTTGAGACTTTCGGAAGAGTTAACGCTCTTAACTGTTTGGTTTCGAAGATAAAAATTTAAATTTTGAGTATCGCATAGAACTAACGTGCAGCCCCTATACGTTATGTTTAAAAAAAATATATAAAATTTTTTTTCAAAATGGCGGCTAATGTAAAAATTCAAAGTGTCATAACTTTGCTAAATGAAATCCTACTGAAAAATGTCTAATGCAAAAAGTGTTTGGAATTTTAATTTGCATATAAAAGCAATTTTTAATTATTTTTTTTTTAATAAAAACCGAGTCTTACCATATATTGACCGAGACCTCGAACGAGCTTTTATGCGACTCTGCATACAGTTAACGCTCGTATGAGGTTTCAATTTAAGAAATCGACTTGAATTTTTTAAACAAAACAGAGCTTTCAACTATACTTACGATACTATAAAAAAAAATTAAAAATTAAAAAATAAAAGTATTTTTTTTTCAAAACACGTTTAGTATGATGAGTCGATCGACCCACCATACATACGCTCATAAGATTTTCAATATAGTTAAGGTCAGTGTGAGCTTATTTATACATATTTGAATTTTAATTTTTGTGACAGTATAGAATTCTTAAGCATCCTGTGTATGTTTGTTAGCAAAATCCATTTTGTCAATTTTTTGCAAAATTGCGACAAGTATTAAAATTCAATCACTTATAACTCAGTAGTGTTGAATTTCGTCAAAAAAGTCTCTATACATGAAATGTTCAGAAGCCTAAAGTTCATCAGAATAAAATATAAAAAATATATATTTTTGCTTGAAAACAAGCGATGTATCAGTTCGATCGTACCCCCATACTAGCCATTTTGAGACTTTCGGAAGAGTTAACGCTCTTAACTGTTTGGTTTCGAAGATAAAAATTTAAATTTTGAGTATCGCATAGAACTAACGTGCAGCCCCTATACGTTATGTTTAAAAAAAATATATAAAATTTTTTTTGAAAATGGCGGCTAATGTAAAAATTCAAAGTGTCATAACTTTGCTAAATGAAATCCTACGGAAAAATGTCGTATGCAAAAAGTGTTTGGAATTTTAATTTGCATATAAAAGCAATTTTTAATTATTTTTTTTTTAATAAAAACCGAGTCTTACCATATATTGACCGAGACCTCGAACGAGCTTTTATGCGACTCTGCATACAGTTAACGCTCGTATGAGGTTTCTATTTAAGAAATCGACTTGAATTTTTTAAACAAAACAGAGCTTTCAACTATACTTACGATACTATAAAAAAAAATTAAAAATTAAAAAATAAAAGTATTTTTTTTTCAAAACACGTTTAGTGTGATGAGTCGATCGACCCACCATACATACGCTCATAAGATTTTCAATATAGTTAAGGTCAGTGTGAGCTTATTTATACATATTTGAATTTTAATTTTTGTGACAGTATAGAATTCTTAAGCATCCTGTGTATGTTTGTTAGCAAAATCCATTTTGTCAATTTTTTGCAAAATTGCGACAAGTATTAAAATTCAATCACTTATAACTCAGTAGTGTTGAATTTCGTCTAAAAAGTCTCTATACATGAAATGTTCAGAAGCCTAAAGTTCATCAGAATAAAATATAAAAAATATATATTTTTGCTTGAAAACAAGCGATGTATCAGTTCGATCGTACCCCCATACTAGCCATTTTGAGACTTTCGGAAGAGTTAACGCTCTTAACTGTTTGGTTTCGAAGATTAAAATTTAAATTTCTAATATCGCATAGAACTAACGTGCAGCCCCTATACGTTATGTTTAAAAAAAATATATAAAATTTTTTTTCAAAATGGCGGCTAATGTAAAAATTCAAAGTGTCATAACTTTGCTAAATGAAATCCTACTGAAAAATGTCGTATGCAAAAAGTGTTTGGAATTTTAATTTGCATATAAAAGCAATTTTTAATTATTTTTTTTTTAATAAAAACCGAGTCTTACCATATATTGACCGAGACCTCGAACGAGCTTTTATGCGACTCTGCATACAGTTAACGCTCGTATGCGGTTTCTATTTAAGAAATCGACTTGAATTTTTAAACAAAACAGAGCTTTCAACTATACTTACAATACTATAAAACAAAATTAAAAATTAAAAAATAAAAGTATTTTTTTTTCAAAACACGTTTAGTGTGATGAGTCGATCGACCCACCATACATACGCTCATAAGATTTTCAATATAGTTAAGGTCAGTGTGAGCTTATTTATACATATTTGAATTTTAATTTTTGTGACAGTATAGAATTCTTAAGCATCCTGTGTATGTTTGTTAGCAAAATCCATTTTGTCAATTTTTTGCAAAATTGCGACAAGTATTAAAATTCAATCACTTATAACTCAGTAGTGTTGAATTTCGTCAAAAAAGTCTCTATACATGAAATGTTCAGAAGCCTAAAGTTCATCAGAATAAAATATAAAAAATATATATTTTTGCTTGAAAACAAGCGATGTATCAGTTCGATCGTACCCCCATACTAGCCATTTTGAGACTTTCGGAAGAGTTAACGCTCTTAACTGTTTGGTTTCGAAGATAAAAATTTAAATTTTGAGTATCGCATAGAACTAACGTGCAGCCCCTATACGTTATGTTTAAAAAAAATATATAAAATTTTTTTTCAAAATGGCGGCTAATGTAAAAATTCAAAGTGTCATAACTTTGCTAAAAGAAATCCTACTGAAAAATGTCTAATGCAAAAAGTGTTTGGAATTTTAATTTGCATATAAAAGCAATTTTTAATTATTTTTTTTTTAATAAAAACCGAGTCTTACCATATATTGACCGAGACCTCGAACGAGCTTTTATGCGACTCTGCATACAGTTAACGCTCGTATGAGGTTTCTATTTAAGAAATCGACTTGAATTTTTTAAACAAAACAGAGCTTTCAACTATACTTACGATACTATAAAAAAAAATTAAAAATTAAAAAATAAAAGTATTTTTTTTTCAAAACACGTTTAGTGTGATGAGTCGATCGACCCACCATACATACGCTCATAAGATTTTCAATATAGTTAAGGTCAGTGTGAGCTTATTTATACATATTTGAATTTTAATTTTTGTGACAGTATAGAATTCTTAAGCATCCTGTGTATGTTTGTTAGCAAAATCCATTTTGTCAATTTTTTGCAAAATTGCGACAAGTATTAAAATTCAATCACTTATAACTCAGTAGTGTTGAATTTCGTCAAAAAAGTCTCTATACATGAAATGTTCAGAAGCCTAAAGTTCATCAGAATAAAATATAAAAAATATATATTTTTGCTTGAAAACAAGCGATGTATCAGTTCGATCGTACCCCCATACTAGCCATTTTGAGACTTTCGGAAGAGTTAACGCTCTTAACTGTTTGGTTTCGAAGATAAAAATTTAAATTTTGAGTATCGCATAGAACTAACGTGCAGCCCCTATACGTTATGTTTAAAAAAAATATATAAAATTTTTTTTCAAAATGGCGGCTAATGTAAAAATTCAAAGTGTCATAACTTTGCTAAATAAAATCCTACTGAAAAATGTCTAATGCAAAAAGTGTTTGGAATTTTAATTTGCATATAAAAGCAATTTTTAATTATTTTTTTTTTAATAAAAACCGAGTCTTACCATATATTGACCGAGACCTCGAACGAGCTTTTATGCGACTCTGCATACAGTTAACGCTCGTATGAGGTTTCAATTTAAGAAATCGACTTGAATTTTTAAACAAAACAGAGCTTTCAACTATACTTACAATACTATAAAACAAAATTAAAAATTAAAAAATAAAAGTATTTTTTTTTCAAAACACGTTTAGTGTGATGAGTCGATCGACCCACCATACATACGCTCATAAGATTTTCAATATAGTTAAGGTCAGTGTGAGCTTATTTATACATATTTGAATTTTAATTTTTGTGACAGTATAGAATTCTTAAGCATCCTGTGTATGTTTGTTAGCAAAATCCATTTTGTCAATTTTTTGCAAAATTGCGACAAGTATTAAAATTCAATCACTTATAACTCAGTAGTGTTGAATTTCGTCAAAAAAGTCTCTAAACATGAAATGTTCAGAAGCCTAAAGTTCATCAGAATAAAATATAAAAAATATATATTTTTGCTTGAAAACAAGCGATGTATCAGTTCGATCGTACCCCCATACTAGCCATTTTGAGACTTTCGGAAGAGTTAACGCTCTTAACTGTTTGGTTTCGAAGATACAAATTTAAATTTTGAGTATCGCATAGAACTAACGTGCAGCCCCTATACGTTATGTTTAAAAAAAATATATAAAAATTTTTTTCAAAATTGCGGCTAATATAAAAATTCAAAGTGTCATAACTTTGCTAAATGAAATCCTACTGAAAAATGTCTAATGCAAAAAGTGTTTGGAATTTTAATTTGCATATAAAAGCAATTTTTAATTATTTTTTTTTTAATAAAAACCGAGTCTTACCATATATTGACCGAGACCTCGAACGAGCTTTTATGCGACTCTGCATACAGTTAACGCTCGTATGCGGTTTCTATTTAAGAAATCGACTTGAATTTTTAAACAAAACAGAGCTTTCAACTATACTTACAATACTATAAAACAAAATTAAAAATTAAAAAATAAAAGTATTTTTTTTTCAAAACACGTTTAGTGTGATGAGTCGATCGACCCACCATACATACGCTCATAAGATTTTCAATATAGTTAAGGTCAGTGTGAGCTTATTTATACATATTTGAATTTTAATTTTTGTGACAGTATAGAATTCTTAAGCATCCTGTGTATGTTTGTTAGCAAAATCCATTTTGTCAATTTTTTGCAAAATTGCGACAAGTATTAAAATTCAATCACTTATAACTCAGTAGTGTTGAATTTCGTCAAAAAAGTCTCTATACATGAAATGTTCAGAAGCCTAAAGTTCATCAGAATAAAATATAAAAAATATATATTTTTGCTTGAAAACAAGCGATGTATCAGTTCGATCGTACCCCCATACTAGCCATTTTGAGACTTTCGGAAGAGTTAACGCTCTTAACTGTTTGGTTTCGAAGATAAAAATTTAAATTTTGAGTATCGCATAGAACTAACGTGCAGCCCCTATACGTTATGTTTAAAAAAAATATATAAATTTTTTTTTCAAAATGGCGGCTAATGTAAAAATTCAAAGTGTCATAACTTTGCTAAAAGAAATCCTACTGAAAAATGTCTAATGCAAAAAGTGTTTGGAATTTTAATTTGCATATAAAAGCAATTTTTAATTATTTTTTTTTTAATAAAAACCGAGTCTTACCATATATTGACCGAGACCTCGAACGAGCTTTTATGCGACTCTGCATACAGTTAACGCTCGTATGAGGTTTCTATTTAAGAAATCGACTTGAATTTTTTAAACAAAACAGAGCTTTCAACTATACTTACGATACTATAAAAAAAAATTAAAAATTAAAAAATAAAAGTATTTTTTTTTCAAAACACGTTTAGTGTGATGAGTCGATCGACCCACCATACATACGCTCATAAGATTTTCAATATAGTTAAGGTCAGTGTGAGCTTATTTATACATATTTGAATTTTAATTTTTGTGACAGTATAGAATTCTTAAGCATCCTGTGTATGTTTGTTAGCAAAATCCATTTTGTCAATTTTTTGCAAAATTGCGACAAGTATTAAAATTCAATCACTTATAACTCAGTAGTGTTGAATTTCGTCAAAAAAGTCTCTATACATGAAATGTTCAGAAGCCTAAAGTTCATCAGAATAAAATATAAAAAATATATATTTTTGCTTGAAAACAAGCGATGTATCAGTTCGATCGTACCCCCATACTAGCCATTTTGAGACTTTCGGAAGAGTTAACGCTCTTAACTGTTTGGTTTCGAAGATAAAAATTTAAATTTTGAGTATCGCATAGAACTAACGTGCAGCCCCTATACGTTATGTTTAAAAAAAATATATAAAAATTTTTTTCAAAATGGCGGCTAATGTAAAAATTCAAAGTGTCATAACTTTGCTAAATGAAATCCTACTGAAAAATGTCTAATGCAAAAAGTGTTTGGAATTTTAATTTGCATATAAAAGCAATTTTTAATTATTTTTTTTTTAATAAAAACCGAGTCTTACCATATATTGACCGAGACCTCGAACGAGCTTTTATGCGACTCTGCATACAGTTAACGCTCGTATGAGGTTTCAATTTAAGAAATCGACTTGAATTTTTAAACAAAACAGAGCTTTCAACTATACTTACAATACTATAAAACAAAATTAAAAATTAAAAAATAAAAGTATTTTTTTTTCAAAACACGTTTAGTGTGATGAGTCGATCGACCCACCATACATACGCTCATAAGATTTTCAATATAGTTAAGGTCAGTGTGAGCTTATTTATACATATTTGAATTTTAATTTTTGTGACAGTATAGAATTCTTAAGCATCCTGTGTATGTTTGTTAGCAAAATCCATTTTGTCAATTTTTTGCAAAATTGCGACAAGTATTAAAATTCAATCACTTATAACTCAGTAGTGTTGAATTTCGTCAAAAAAGTCTCTAAACATGAAATGTTCAGAAGCCTAAAGTTCATCAGAATAAAATATAAAAAATATATATTTTTGCTTGAAAACAAGCGATGTATCAGTTCGATCGTACCCCCATACTAGCCATTTTGAGACTTTCGGAAGAGTTAACGCTCTTAACTGTTTGGTTTCGAAGATACAAATTTAAATTTTGAGTATCGCATAGAACTAACGTGCAGCCCCTATACGTTATGTTTAAAAAAAATATATAAAAATTTTTTTCAAAATGGCGGCTAATGTAAAAATTCAAAGTGTCATAACTTTGCTAAATGAAATCCTACTGAAAAATATCTAATGCAAAAAGTGTTTGGAATTTTAATTTGCATATAAAAGCAATTTTTAATTATTTTTTTTTTAATAAAAACCGAGTCTTACCATATATTGACCGAGACCTCGAACGAGCTTTTATGCGACTCTGCATACAGTTAACGCTCGTATGAGGTTTCTATTTAAGAAATCGACTTGAATTTTTTAAACAAAACAGAGCTTTCAACTATACTTACGATACTATAAAAAAAAATTAAAAATTAAAAAATAAAAGTATTTTTTTTTCAAAACACGTTTAGTGTGATGAGTCGATCGACCCACCATACATACGCTCATAAGATTTTCAATATAGTTAAGGTCAGTGTGAGCTTATTTATACATATTTGAATTTTAATTTTTGTGACAGTATAGAATTCTTAAGCATCCTGTGTATGTTTGTTAGCAAAATCCATTTTGTCAATTTTTTGCAAAATTGCGACAAGTATTAAAATTCAATCACTTATAACTCAGTAGTGTTGAATTTCGTCAAAAAAGTCTCTATACATGAAATGTTCAGAAGCCTAAAGTTCATCAGAATAAAATATAAAAAATATATATTTTTGCTTGAAAACAAGCGATGTATCAGTTCGATCGTACCCCCATACTAGCCATTTTGAGACTTTCGGAAGAGTTAACGCTCTTAACTGTTTGGTTTCGAAGATAAAAATTTAAATTTTGAGTATCGCATAGAACTAACGTGCAGCCCCTATACTTTATGTTTAAAAAAAATATATAAAATTTTTTTTCAAAATGGCGGCTAATGTAAAAATTCAAAGTGTCATAACTTTGCTAAATGAAATCCTACTGAAAAATGTCTAATGCAAAAAGTGTTTGGAATTTTAATTTGCATATAAAAGCAATTTTTAATTATTTTTTTTTTAATAAAAACCGAGTCTTACCATATATTGACCGAGACCTCGAACGAGCTTTTATGCGACTCTGCATACAGTTAACGCTCGTATGAGGTTTCTATTTAAGAAATCGACTTGAATTTTTTAAACAAAACAGAGCTTTCAACTATACTTACGATACTATAAAAAAAAATTAAAAATTAAAAAATAAAAGTATTTTTTTTTCAAAACACGTTTAGTGTGATGAGTCGATCGACCCACCATACATACGCTCATAAGATTTTCAATATAGTTAAGGTCAGTGTGAGCTTATTTATACATATTTGAATTTTAATTTTTGTGACAGTATAGAATTCTTAAGCATCCTGTGTATGTTTGTTAGCAAAATCCATTTTGTCAATTTTTTGCAAAATTGCGACAAGTATTAAAATTCAATCACTTATAACTCAGTAGTGTTGAATTTCGTCAAAAAAGTCTCTATACATGAAATGTTCAGAAGCCTAAAGTTCATCAGAATAAAATATAAAAAATATATATTTTTGCTTGAAAACAAGCGATGTATCAGTTCGATCGTACCCCCATACTAGCCATTTTGAGACTTTCGGAAGAGTTAACGCTCTTAACTGTTTGGTTTCGAAGATTAAAATTTAAATTTCTAATGTCGCATAGAACTAACGTGCAGCCCCTATACGTTATGTTTAAAAAAAATATATAAAATTTTTTTTCAAAATGGCGGCTATCGTAAAAATTCAAAGTGTCATAACTTTGCTAAATAAAATCCTACTGAAAAATGTCGTATGCAAAAAGTGTTTGGAATTTTAATTTGCATATAAAAGCAATTTTTTATTATTTTTTTTTTAATAAAAACCGAGTCTTACCATATATTGACCGAGACCTCGAACGAGCTTTTATGCGACTCTGCATACAGTTAACGCTCGTATGAGGTTTCTATTTAAGAAATCGACTTGAATTTTTTAAACAAAACAGAGCTTTCAACTATACTTACGATACTATAAAAAAAAATTAAAAATTAAAAAATAAAAGTATTTTTTTTTCAAAACACGTTTAGTGTGATGAGTCGATCGACCCACCATACATACGCTCATAAGATTTTCAATATAGTTAAGGTCAGTGTGAGCTTATTTATACATATTTGAATTTTAATTTTTGTGACAGTATAGAATTCTTAAGCATCCTGTGTATGTTTGTTAGCAAAATCCATTTTGTCAATTTTTTGCAAAATTGCGACAAGTATTAAAATTCAATCACTTATAACTCAGTAGTGTTGAATTTCGTCAAAAAAGTCTCTATACATGAAATGTTCAGAAGCCCAAAGTTCATCAGAATAAAATATAAAAAATATATATTTTTGCTTGAAAACAAGCGATGTATCAGTTCGATCGTACCCCCATACTAGCCATTTTGAGAATTTCGGAAGAGTTAACGCTCTTAACTGCTTGGTTTCGAAGATTAAAATTTAAATTTCTAATATCGCATAGAACTAACGTGCAGCCCCTATACGTTATGTTTAAAAAAAATATATAAATTTTTTTTTCAAAATGGCGGCTATCGTAAAAATTCAAAGTGTTATAACTTTGCTAAATAAAATCCTACTGAAAAATGTCGTATGCAAAAAGTGTTTGGAATTTTAATTTGCATATAAAAGCAATTTTTAATTTTTTTTTTTTTAATAAAAACCGAGTCTTACCATATATTGACCGAGACCTCGAACGAGCTTTTATGCGACTCTGCATACAGTTAACGCTCGTATGAGGTTTCTATTTAAGAAATCGACTTGAATTTTTCAAACAAAACAGAGCTTTCAACTATACTTACGATACTATAAAAAAAAATTCAAAATTAAAAAATAAAAGTATTTTTTTTTCAAAACACGTTTAGTGTGATGAGTCGATCGACCCACCATACATACGCTCATAAGATTTTCAATATAGTTAAGGTCAGTGTGAGCTTATTTATACATATTTGAATTTTAATTTTTGTGACAGTATAGAATTCTTAAGCATCCTGTGTATGTTTGTTAGCAAAATCCATTTTGTCAATTTTTTGCAAAATTGCGACAAGTATTAAAATTCAATCACTTATAACTCAGTAGTGTTGAATTTCGTCAAAAAAGTCTCTATACATGAAATGTTCAGAAGCCTAAAGTTCATCAGAATAAAATATAAAAAATATATATTTTTGCTTGAAAACAAGCGATGTATCAGTTCGATCGTACCCCCATACTAGCCATTTTGAGACTTTCGGAAGAGTTAACGCTCTTAACTGCTTGGTTTCGAAGATTAAAATTTAAATTTCTAATATCGCATAGAACTAACGTGCAGCCCCTATACGTTATGTTTAAAAAAAATATATAAAATTTTTTTTCAAAATGGCGGCTATCGTAAAAATTCAAAGTGTCATAACTTTGCTAAATAAAATCCTACTGAAAAATGTCGTATGCAAAAAGTGTTTGGAATTTTAATTTGCATATAAAAGCAATTTTTAATTATTTTTTTTTTAATAAAAACCGAGTCTTACCATATATTGACCGAGACCTCGAACGAGCTTTTATGCGACTCTGCATACAGTTAACGCTCGTATGAGGTTTCTATTTAAGAAATCGACTTGAATTTTTTAAACAAAACAGAGCTTTCAACTATACTTACGATACTATAAAAAAAAATTAAAAATTAAAAAATAAAAGTATTTTTTTTTCAAAACACGTTTAGTGTGATGAGTCGATCGACCCACCATACATACGCTCATAAGATTTTCAATATAGTTAAGGTCAGTGTGAGCTTATTTATACATATTTGAATTTTAATTTTTGTGACAGTATAGAATTCTTAAGCATCCTGTGTATGTTTGTTAGCAAAATCCATTTTGTCAATTTTTTGCAAAATTGCGACAAGTATTAAAATTCAATCACTTATAACTCAGTAGTGTTGAATTTCGTCAAAAAAGTCTCTATACATGAAATGTTCAGAAGCCTAAAGTTCATCAGAATAAAATATAAAAAATATATATTTTTGCTTGAAAACAAGCGATGTATCAGTTCGATCGTACCCCCATACTAGCCATTTTGAGACTTTCGGAAGAGTTAACGCTCTTAACTGCTTGGTTTCGAAGATTAAAATTTAAATTTCTAATGTCGCATAGAACTAACGTGCAGCCCCTATACGTTATGTTTAAAAAAAATATATAAAATTTTTTTTCAAAATGGCGGCTATCGTAAAAATTCAAAGTGTCATAACTTTGCTAAATAAAATCCTACTGAAAAATGTCGTATGCAAAAAGTGTTTGGAATTTTAATTTGCATATAAAAGCAATTTTTAATTATTTTTTTTTTAATAAAAACCGAGTCTTACCATATATTGACCGAGACCTCGAACGAGCTTTTATGCGACTCTGCATACAGTTAACGCTCGTATGAGGTTTCTATTTAAAAAATCGACTTGAATTTTTTAAACAAAACAGAGCTTTCAACTATACTTACGATACTATAAAAAAAAATTAAAAATTAAAAAATAAAAGTATTTTTTTTTCAAAACACGTTTAGTGTGATGAGTCGATCGACCCACCATACATACGCTCATAAGATTTTCAATATAGTTAAGGTCAGTGTGAGCTTATTTATACATATTTAAATTTTAATTTTTGTGACAGTATAGAATTCTTAAGCATCCTGTGTATGTTTGTTAGCAAAATCCATTTTGTCAATTTTTTGCAAAATTGCGACAAGTATTAAAATTCAATCACTTATAACTCAGTAGTGTTGAATTTCGTCAAAAAAGTCTCTATACATGAAATGTTCAGAAGCCTAAAGTTCATCAGAATAAAATATAAAAAATATATATTTTTGCTTGAAAACAAGCGATGTATCAGTTCGATCGTACCCCCATACTAGCCATTTTGAGACTTTCGGAAGAGTTAACGCTCTTAACTGCTTGGTTTCGAAGATTAAAATTTAAATTTCTAATATCGCATAGAACTAACGTGCAGCCCCTATACGTTATGTTTAAAAAAAATATATAAAATTTTTTTTCAAAATGGCGGCTATCGTAAAAATTCAAAGTGTCATAACTTTGCTAAATAAAATCCTACTGAAAAATGTCGTATGCAAAAAGTGTTTGGAATTTTAATTTGCATATAAAAGCAATTTTTAATTATTTTTTTTTTAATAAAAACCGAGTCTTACCATATATTGACCGAGACCTCGAACGAGCTTTTATGCGACTCTGCATACAGTTAACGCTCGTATGAGGTTTCTATTTAAGAAATCGACTTGAATTTTTTAAACAAAACAGAGCTTTCAACTATACTTACGATACTTTAAAAAAAAATTAAAAATTAAAAAATAAAAGTATTTTTTTTTCAAAACACGTTTAGTGTGATGAGTCGATCGACCCACCATACATACGCTCATAAGATTTTCAATATAGTTAAGGTCAGTGTGAGCTTATTTATACATATTTGAATTTTAATTTTTGTGACAGTATAGAATTCTTAAGCATCCTGTGTATGTTTGTTAGCAAAATCCATTTTGTCAATTTTTTGCAAAATTGCGACAAGTATTAAAATTCAATTACTTATAACTCAGTAGTGTTGAATTTCGTCAAAAAAGTCTCTATACATGAAATGTTCAGAAGCCTAAAGTTCATCAGAATAAAATGTAAAAAATATATATTTTTGCTTGAAAACAAGCGATGTATCAGTTCGATCGTACCCCCATACTAGCCATTTTGAGACTTTCGGAAGAGTTAACGCTCTTAACTGCTTGGTTTCGAAGATTAAAATTTAAATTTCTAATGTCGCATAGAACTAACGTGCAGCCCCTATACGTTATGTTTAAAAAAAATATATAAAATTTTTTTTCAAAATGGCGGCTATCGTAAAAATTCAAAGTGTCATAACTTTGCTAAATAAAATCCTACTGAAAAATGTCGTATGCAAAAAGTGTTTGGAATTTTAATTTGCATATAAAAGCAATTTTTAATTATTTTTTTTTTAATAAAAACCGAGTATTACCATATATTGACCGAGACCTTGAACGAGCTTTTATGCGACTCTGCATACAGTTAACGCTCGTATGAGGTTTCTATTTAAGAAATCGACTTGAATTTTTTAAACAAAACAGAGCTTTCAAATATACTTACGATACTATAAAAAAAAATTAAAAATTAAAAAATAAAAGTATTTTTTTTTCAAAACACGTTTAGTGTGATGAGTCGATCGACCCACCATACATACGCTCATAAGATTTTCAATATAGTTAAGGTCAGTGTGAGCTTATTTATACATATTTGAATTTTAATTTTTGTGACAGTATAGAATTCTTAAGCATCCTGTGTATGTTTGTTAGCAAAATCCATTTTGTCAATTTTTTGCAAAATTGCGACAAGTATTAAAATTCAATCACTTATAACTCAGTAGTGTTGAATTTCGTCAAAAAAGTCTCTATACATGAAATGTTCAGAAGCCTAAAGTTCATCAGAATAAAATATAAAAAATATATATTTTTGCTTGAAAACAAGCGATGTATCAGTTCGATCGTACCCCCATACTAGCCATTTTGAGACTTTCGGAAGAGTTAACGCTCCTAACTGCTTGGTTTCGAAGATTAAAATTTAAATTTCTAATGTCGCATAGAACTAACGTGCAGCCCCTATACGTTATGTTTAAAAAAAATATATAAAATTTTTTTTCAAAATGGCGGCTATCGTAAAAATTCAAAGTGTCATAACTTTGCTAAATAAAATCCTACTAAAAAATGTCGTATCCAAAAAGTGTTTGGAATTTTAATTTGCATATAAAAGCAATTTTTTATTATTTTTTTTTTAATAAAAACCGAGTCTTACCATATATTGACCGAGACCTCGAACGAGCTTTTATGCGACTCTGCATACAGTTAACGCTCGTATGAGGTTTCTATTTAAGAAATCGACTTGAATTTTTTAAACAAAACAGAGCTTTCAACTATACTTACGATACTATAAAAAAAAATTTAAAATTAAAAAATAAAAGTATTTTTTTTTCAAAACACGTTTAGTGTGATGAGTCGATCGACCCACCATACATACGCTCATAAGATTTTCAATATAGTTAAGGTCAGTGTGAGCTTATTTATACATATTTGAATTTTAATTTTTGTGACAGTATAGAATTCTTAAGCATCCTGTGTATGTTTGTTAGCAAAATCCATTTTGTCAATTTTTTGCAAAATTGCGACAAGTATTAAAATTCAATCACTTATAACTCGGTAGTGTTGAATTTCGTCAAAAAAGTCTCTATACATGAAATGTTCAGAAGCCTAAAGTTCATCAGAATAAAATATAAAAAATATATATTTTTGCTTGAAAACAAGCGATGTATCAGTTCGATCGTACCCCCATACTAGCCATTTTGAGACTTTCGGAAGAGTTAACGCTCTTAACTGTTTGGTTTCGAAGATAAAAATTTAAATTTTGAGTATCGCATAGAACTAACGTGCAGCCCCTATACGTTATGTTTAAAAAAAATATATAAAATTTTTTTTCAAAATGGCGGCTAATGTAAAAATTCAAAGTGTCATAACTTTGCTAAATGAAATCCTACTGAAAAATGTCTAATGCAAAAAGTGTTTGGAATTTTAATTTGCATATAAAAGCAATTTTTAATTATTTTTTTTTAATAAAAACCGAGTCTTACCATATATTGACCGAGACCTCGAACGAGCTTTTATGCGACTCTGCATACAGTTAACGCTCGTATGAGGTTTCTATTTAAGAAATCGACTTGAATTTTTTAAACAAAACAGAGCTTTCAACTATACTTACGATACTATAAAAAAAAATTAAAAATTAAAAAATAAAAGTATTTTTTTTTCAAAACACGTTTAGTGTGATGAGTCGATCGACCCACCATACATACGCTCATAAGATTTTCAATATAGTTAAGGTCAGTGTGAGCTTATTTATACATATTTGAATTTTAATTTTTGTGACAGTATAGAATTCTTAAGCATCCTGTGTATGTTTGTTAGCAAAATCCATTTTGTCAATTTTTTGCAAAATTGCGACAAGTATTAAAATTCAATCACTTATAACTCAGTAGTGTTGAATTTCGTCAAAAAAGTCTCTATACATGAAATGTTCAGAAGCCTAAAGTTCATCAGAATAAAATATAAAAAATATATATTTTTGCTTGAAAACAAGCGATGTATCAGTTCGATCGTACCCCCATACTAGCCATTTTGAGACTTTCGGAAGAGTTAACGCTCTTAACTGTTTGGTTTCGAAGATAAAAATTTAAATTTTGAGTATCGCATAGAACTAACGTGCAGCCCCTATACGTTATGTTTAAAAAAAATATATAAAATTTTTTTATAAAATGGCGGCTAATGTAAAAATTCAAAGTGTCATAACTTTGCTAAATGAAATCCTACTGAAAAATGTCTAATGCAAAAAGTGTTTGGAATTTTAATTTGCATATAAAAGCAATTTTTAATTATTTTTTTTTTAATAAAAACCGAGTCTTACCATATATTGACCGAGACCTCGAACGAGCTTTTATGCGACTCTGCATACAGTTAACGCTCGTATTAGGTTTCTATTTAAGAAATCGACTTGAATTTTTTAAACAAAACAGAGCTTTCAACTATACTTACGATACTATAAAAAAAAATTAAAAATTAAAAAATAAAAGTATTTTTTTTTCAAAACACGTTTAGTGTGATGAGTCGATCGACCCACCATACATACGCTCATAAGATTTTCAATATAGTTAAGGTCAGTGTGAGCTTATTTATACATATTTGAATTTTAATTTTTGTGACAGTATAGAATTCTTAAGCATCCTGTGTATGTTTGTTAGCAAAATCCATTTTGTCAATTTTTTGCAAAATTGCGACAAGTATTAAAATTCAATCACTTATAACTCAGTAGTGTTGAATTTCGTCAAAAAAGTCTCTATACATGAAATGTTCAGAAGCCTAAAGTTCATCAGAATAAAATATAAAAAATATATATTTTTGCTTGAAAACAAGCGATGTATCAGTTCGATCGTACCCCCATACTAGCCATTTTGAGACTTTCGGAAGAGTTAACGCTCTTAACTGTTTGGTTTCGAAGATAAAAATTTAAATTTTGAGTATCGCATAGAACTAACGTGCAGCCCCTATACGTTATGTTTAAAAAAAATATATAAAATTTTTTTTCAAAATGGCGGCTAATGTAAAAATTCAAAGTGTCATAACTTTGCTAAATAAAATCCTACTGAAAAATGTCTAATGCAAAAAGTGTTTGGAATTTTAATTTGCATATAAAAGCAATTTTTAATTATTTTTTTTTTAATAAAAACCGAGTCTTACCATATATTGACCGAGACCTCGAACGAGCTTTTATGCGACTCTGCATACAGTTAACGCTCGTATGAGGTTTCTATTTAAGAAATCGACTTGAATTTTTTAAACAAAACAGAGCTTTCAACTATACTTACGATACTATAAAAAAAAATTAAAAATTAAAAAATAAAAGTATTTTTTTTTCAAAACACGTTTAGTGTGATGAGTCGATCGACCCACCATACATACGCTCATAAGATTTTCAATATAGTTAAGGTCAGTGTGAGCTTATTTATACATATTTGAATTTTAATTTTTGTGACAGTATAGAATTCTTAAGCATCCTGTGTATGTTTGTTAGCAAAATCCATTTTGTCAATTTTTTGCAAAATTGCGACAAGTATTAAAATTCAATCACTTATAACTCAGTAGTGTTGAATTTCGTCAAAAAAGTCTCTATACATGAAATGTTCAGAAGCCTAAAGTTCATCAGAATAAAATGTAAAAAATATATATTTTTGCTTGAAAACAAGCGATGTATCAGTTCGATCGTACCCCCATACTAGCCATTTTGAGACTTTCGGAAGAGTTAACGCTCTTAACTGCTTGGTTTCGAAGATTAAAATTTAAATTTCTAATGTCGCATAGAACTAACGTGCAGCCCCTATACGTTATGTTTAAAAAAAATATATAAAATTTTTTTTCAAAATGGCGGCTATCGTAAAAATTCAAAGTGTCATAACTTTGCTAAATAAAATCCTACTAAAAAATGTCGTATGCAAAAAGTGTTTGGAATTTTAATTTGCATATAAAAGCAATTTTAAATTTTTTTTTTTTTAATAAAAACCGAGTCTTACCATATATTGACCGAGACCTCGAACGAGCTTTTATGCGACTCTGCATACAGTTAACGCTCGT
Source organism: Plectrocnemia conspersa (assembly GCF_051122295.1). Classification (NCBI taxonomy): domain Eukaryota; kingdom Metazoa; phylum Arthropoda; class Insecta; order Trichoptera; family Polycentropodidae; genus Plectrocnemia; species Plectrocnemia conspersa. Next base: position 656,600 of record NW_028277171.1, read on the forward strand.
ATGAGGTTTCTATTTAAGAAATCGACTTGAATTTTTTAAACAAAACAGAGCTTTCAACTATACTTACGATACTATAAAAAAAAATTAAAAATTAAAAAATAAAAGTATTTTTTTTTCAAAACACGTTTAGTGTGATGAGTCGATCGACCCACCATACATACGCTCATAAGATTTTCAATATAGTTAAGGTCAGTGTGAGCTTATTTATACATATTTGAATTTTAATTTTTGTGACAGTATAGAATTCTTAAGCATCCTGTGTATGTTTGTTAGCAAAATCAATTTTGTCAATTTTTTGCAAAATTGCGACAAGTATTAAAATTCAATCACTTATAACTCAGTAGTGTTGAATTTCGTCAAAAAAGTCTCTATACATGAAATGTTCAGAAGCCTAAAGTTCATCAGAATAAAATATAAAAAATATATATTTTTGCTTGAAAACAAGCGATGTATCAGTTCGATCGTACCCCCATACTAGCCATTTTGAGACTTTCGGAAGAGTTAACGCTCTTAACTGCTTGGTTTCGAAGATTAAAATTTAAATTTCAAATGTCGCATAGAACTAACGTGCAGCCCCTATACTTTATGTTTAAAAAAAATATATAAAATTTTTTTTCAAAATGGCGGCTATCGTAAAAATTCAAAGTGTCATAACTTTGCTAAATAAAATCCTACGGAAAAATGTCGTATGCAAAAAGTGTTTGGAATTTTAATTTGCATATAAAAGCAATTTTTAATTATTTTTTTTTTAATAAAAACCGAGTCTTACCATATATTGACCGAGACCTCGAACGAGCTTTTATGCGACTCTGCATACAGTTAACGCTCGTATGAGGTTTCTATTTAAGAAATCGACTTGAATTTTTTAAACAAAACAGAGCTTTTAACTATACTTACGATACTATAAAAAAAAATTAAAAATTAAAAAATAAAAGTATTTTTTTTTCAAAACACGTTTAGTGTGATGAGTCGATCGACCCACCATACATACGCTCATAAGATTTTCAATATAGTTAAGGTCAGTGTGAGCTTATTTATACATATTTGAATTTTAATTTTTGTGACAGTATAGAATTCTTAAGCATCCTGTGTATGTTTGTTAGCAAAATCCATTTTGTCAATTTTTTGCAAAATTGCGACAAGTATTAAAATTCAATCACTTATAACTCAGTAGTGTTGAATTTCGTCAAAAAAGTCTCTATACATGAAATGTTCAGAAGCCTAAAGTTCATCAGAATAAAATATAAAAAATATATATTTTTGCTTGAAAACAAGCGATGTATCAGTTCGATCGTACCCCCATACTAGCCATTTTGAGAATTTCGGAAGAGTTAACGCTCTTAACTGCTTGGTTTCGAAGATTAAAATTTAAATTTCTAATATCGCATAGAACTAACGTGCAGCCCCTATACGTTATACTTAAAAAAATTATATAAAATTTTTTTTCAAAATGGCGGCTATCGTAAAAATTCAAAGTGTCATAACTTTGCTAAATAAAATCCTACTGAAAAATGTCGTAAGCAAAAAGTGTTTGGAATTTTAATTTGCATATAAAAGCAATTTTTAATTATTTTTTTTTTAATAAAAACCGAGTCTTACCATATATTGACCGAGACCTCGAACGAGCTTTTATGCGACTCTGCATACAGTTAACGCTCGTATGAGGTTTCTATTTAAGAAATCGACTTGAATTTTTTAAACAAAACAGAGCTTTCAACTATACTTACGATACTATAAAAAAAAATTAAAAATTAAAAAATAAAAGTATTTTTTTTTCAAAACACGTTTAGTGTGATGAGTCGATCGACCCACCATACATACGCTCATAAGATTTTCAATATAGTTAAGGTCAGTGTGAGCTTATTTATACATATTTGAATTTTAATTTTTGTGACAGTATAGAATTCTTAAGCATCCTGTGTATGTTTGTTAGCAAAATCCATTTTGTCAATTTTTTGCAAAATTGCGACAAGTATTAAAATTCAATCACTTATAACTCAGTAGTGTTGAATTTCGTCAAAAAAGTCTCTATACATGAAATGTTCAGAAGCCTAAAGTTCATCAGAATAAAATATAAAAAATATATATTTTTGCTTAAAAACAAGCGATGTATCAGTTCGATCGTACCCCCATACTAGCCATTTTGAGACTTTCGGAAGAGTTAACGCTCTTAACTGCTTGGTTTCGAAGATTAAAATTTAAATTTTGAATATCGCATATAACTAACGTGCAGCCCCTATACGTTATGTTTAAAAAAAATATATAAAATTTTTTTTCAAAATGGCGGCTATCGTAAAAATTCAAAGTGTCATAACTTTGCTAAATAAAATCCTACTGAAAAATGTCGTATGCAAAAAGTGTTTGGAATTTTAATTTGCATATAAAAGCAATTTTTAATTATTTTTTTTTTAATAAAAACCGAGTCTTACCATATATTGACCGAGACCTCGAACGAGCTTTTATGCGACTCTGCATACAGTTAACGCTCGTATGAGGTTTCTATTTAAGAAATCGACTTAAATTTTTTAAACAAAACAGAGCTTTCAACTATACTTACGATACTATAAAAAAAAATTAAAAATTAAAAAATAAAAGTATTTTTTTTTCAAAACACGTTTAGTGTGATGAGTCGATCGACCCACCATACATACGCTCATAAGATTTTCAATATAGTTAAGGTCAGTGTGAGCTTATTTATACATATTTGAATTTTAATTTTTGTGACAGTATAGAATTCTTAAGCATCCTGTGTATGTTTGTTAGCAAAATCCATTTTGTCAATTTTTTGCAAAATTGCGACAAGTATTAAAATTCAATCACTTATAACTCAGTAGTGTTGAATTTCGTCAAAAAAGTCTCTATACATGAAATGTTTAGAAGCCTAAAGTTCATCAGAATAAAATATAAAAAATATATATTTTTGCTTGAAAACAAGCGATGTATCAGTTCGATCGTACCCCCATACTAGCCATTTTGAGACTTTCGGAAGAGTTAACGCTCTTAACTGCTTGGTTTCGAAGATTAAAATTTAAATTTCAAATGTCGCATAGAACTAACGTGCAGCCCCTATACGTTATGTTTAAAAAAAATATATAAAATTTTTTTTCAAAATGGCGGCTATCGTAAAAATTCAAAGTGTCATAACTTTGCTAAATAAAATCCTACTGAAAAATGTCGTATGCAAAAAGTGTTTGGAATTTTAATTTGCATATAAAAGCAATTTTTAATTATTTTTTTTTTAATAAAAACCGAGTCTTACCATATATTGACCGAGACCTCGAACGAGCTTTTATGCGACTCTGCATACAGTTAACGCTCGTATGAGGTTTCTATTTAAGAAATCGACTTGAATTTTTTAAACAAAACAGAGCTTTCAACTATACTTACGATACTATAAAAAAAAATTAAAAATTAAAAAATAAAAGTATTTTTTTTTCAAAACACGTTTAGTGTGATGAGTCGATCGACCCACCATACATACGCTCATAAGATTTTCAATATAGTTAAGGTCAGTGTGAGCTTATTTATACATATTTGAATTTTAATTTTTGTGACAGTATAGAATTCTTAAGCATCCTGTGTATGTTTGTTAGCAAAATCCATTTTGTCAATTTTTTGCAAAATTGCGACAAGTATTAAAATTCAATCACTTATAACTCAGTAGTGTTGAATTTTGTCAAAAAAGTCTCTATACATGAAATGTTCAGAAGCCTAAAGTTTATCAGAATAAAATATAAAAAATATATATTTTTGCTTGAAAACAAGCGATGTATCAGTTCGATCGTACCCCCATACTAGCCATTTTGAGAATTTCGGAAGAGTTAACGCTCTTAACTGCTTGGTTTCGAAGAATTAAATTTAAATTTCTAATATCGCATAGAACTAACGTGCAGCCCCTATACGTTATACTTAAAAAAATTATATAAAATTTTTTTTCAAAATAGCGGCTATCGTAAAAATTCAAAGTGTCATAACTTTGCTAAATAAAATCCTACTGAAAAATGTCGTAAGCAAAAAGTGTTTGGAATTTTAATTTGCATATAAAAGCAATTTTTAATTATTTTTTTTTTAATAAAAACCGAGTCTTACCATATATTGACCGAGACCTCGAACGAGCTTTTATGCGACTCTGCATACAGTTAACGCTCGTATGAGGTTTCTATTTAAGAAATCGACTTGAATTTTTTAAACAAAACAGAGCTTTCAACTATACTTACGATACTATAAAAAAAAATTAAAAATTAAAAAATAAAAGTATTTTTTTTTCAAAACACGTTTAGTGTGATGAGTCGATCGACCCACCATACATACGCTCATAAGATTTTCAATATAGTTAAGGTCAGTGTGAGCTTATTTATACATATTTGAATTTTAATTTTTGTGACAGTATAGAATTCTTAAGCATCCTGTGTATGTTTGTTAGCAAAATCCATTTTGTCAATTTTTTGCAAAATTGCGACAAGTATTAAAATTCAATCACTTATAACTCAGTAGTGTTGAATTTCGTCAAAAAAGTCTCTATACATGAAATGTTCAGAAGCCTAAAGTTCATCAGAATAAAATATAAAAAATATATATTTTTGCTTAAAAACAAGCGATGTATCAGTTCGATCGTACCCCCATACTAGCCATTTTGAGACTTTCGGAAGAGTTAACGCTCTTAACTGCTTGGTTTCGAAGATTTAAATTTAAATTTCTAATATCGCATAGAACTAACGTGCAGCCCCTATACGTTATGTTTAAAAAAAATATATAAAATTTTTTTTCAAAATGGCGGCTATCGTAAAAATTCAAAGTGTCATAACTTTGCTAAATAAAATCCTACTGAAAAATGTCGTATGCAAAAAGTGTTTGGAATTTTAATTTGCATATAAAAGCAATTTTTAATTATTTTTTTTTTAATAAAAACCGAGTCTTACCATATATTGACCGAGACCTCGAACGAGCTTTTATGCGACTCTGCATACAGTTAACGCTCGTATGAGGTTTCTATTTAAGAAATCGACTTGAATTTTTTAAACAAAACAGAGCTTTCAACTATACTTACGATACTATAAAAAAAAATTAAAAATTAAAAAATAAAAGTATTTTTTTTTCAAAACACGTTTAGTGTGATGAGTCGATCGACCCACCATACATACGCTCATAAGATTTTCAATATAGTTAAGGTCAGTGTGAGCTTATTTATACATATTTGAATTTTAATTTTTGTGACAGTATAGAATTCTTAAGCATCCTGTGTATGTTTGTTAGCAAAATCCATTTTGTCAATTTTTTGCAAAATTGCGACAAGTATTAAAATTCAATCACTTATAACTCAGTAGTGTTGAATTTCGTCAAAAAAGTCTCTATAAATAAAATGTTCAAAAGCCTAAAGTTCATCAGAATAAAATATAAAAAATATATATTTTTGCTTGAAAACAAGCGATGTATCAGTTCGATCGTACCCCCATACTAGCCATTTTGAGACTTTCGGAAGAGTTAACGCTCTTAACTGCTTGGTTTCGAAGATTAAAATTTAAATTTCTAATGTCGCATAGAACTAACGTGCAGCCCCTATACGTTATGTTTAAAAAAAATATATAAAATTTTTTTTCAAAATGGCGGCTATCGTAAAAATTTAAAGTGTCATAACTTTGCTAAATAAAATCCTACTGAAAAATGTCGTATGCAAAAAGTGTTTGGAATTTTAATTTGCATATAAAAGCAATTTTTAATTATTTTTTTTTTAATAAAAACCGAGTCTTACCATATATTGACCGAGACCTCGAACGAGCTTTTATGCGACTCTGCATACAGTTAACGCTCGTATGAGGTTTCTATTTAAGAAATCGACTTGAATTTTTTAAACAAAACAGAGCTTTCAACTATACTTACGATACTATAAAAAAAAATTAAAAATTAAAAAATAAAAGTATTTTTTTTTCAAAACACGTTTAGTGTGATGAGTCGATCGACCCACCATACATACGCTCATAAGATTTTCAATATAGTTAAGGTCAGTGTGAGCTTATTTATACATATTTGAAATTTAATTTTTGTGACAGTATAGAATTCTTAAGCATCCTGTGTATGTTTGTTAGCAAAATCCATTTTGTCAATTTTTTGCAAAATTGCGACAAGTATTAAAATTCAATCACTTATAACTCAGTAGTGTTGAATTTCGTCAAAAAAGTCTCTATACATGAAATGTTCAGAAGCCTAAAGTTCATCAGAATAAAATATAAAAAATATATATTTTTGCTTGAAAACAAGCGATGTATCAGTTCGATCGTACCCCCATACTAGCCATTTTGAGACTTTCGGAAGAGTTAACGCTCTTAACTGCTTGGTTTCGTAGATTAAAATTAAAATTTCTAATGTCGCATAGAACTAACGTGCAGCCCCTATACGTTATGTTTAAAAAAAATATATAAAATTTTTTTTCAAAATGGCGGCTATCGTAAAAATTCAAAGTGTCATAACTTTGCTAAATAAAATCCTACTGAAAAATGTCGTATGCAAAAAGTGTTTGGAATTTTAATTTGCATATAAAAGCAATTTTTAATTATTTTTTTTTTAATAAAAACCGAGTCTTACCATATATTGACCGAGACCTCGAACGAGCTTTTATGCGACTCTGCATACAGTTAACGCTCGTATGAGGTTTCTATTTAAGAAATCGACTTGAATTTTTTAAACAAAACAGAGCTTTCAACTATACTTACGATACTATAAAAAAAAATTAAAAATTAAAAAATAAAAGTATTTTTTTTTCAAAACACGTTTAGTGTGATGAGTCGATCGACCCACCATACATACGCTCATAAGATTTTCAATATAGTTAAGGTCAGTGTGAGCTTATTTATACATATTTGAATTTTAATTTTTGTGACAGTATAGAATTCTTAAGCATCCTGTGTATGTTTGTTAGCAAAATCCATTTTGTCAATTTTTTGCAAAATTGCGACAAGTATTAAAATTCAATCACTTATAACTCAGTAGTGTTGAATTTCGTCAAAAAAGTCTCTATACATGAAATGTTCAGAAGCCTAAAGTTCATCAGAATAAAATATAAAAAATATATATTTTTGCTTGAAAACAAGCGATGTATCAGTTCGATCGTACCCCCATACTAGCCATTTTGAGACTTTCGGAAGATTTAACGCTCTTAACTGCTTGGTTTCGAAGATTAAAATTTAAATTTCTAATGTCGCATAGAACTAACGTGCAGCCCCTATACGTTATGTTTAAAAAAAATATATAAAATTTTTTTTCAAAATGGCGGCTATCGTAAAAATTTAAAGTGTCATAACTTTGCTAAATAAAATCCTACTGAAAAATGTCGTATGCAAAAAGTGTTTGGAATTTTAATTTGCATATAAAAGCAATTTTTATTTATTTTTTTTTTAATAAAAACCGAGTCTTACCATATATTGACCGAGACCTCGAACGAGCTTTTATGCGACTCTGCATACAGTTAACGCTCGTATGAGGTTTCTATTTAAGAAATCGACTTGAATTTTTTAAACAAAACAGAGCTTTCAACTATACTTACGATACTATAAAAAAAATTAACAATTAAAAAATAAAAGTATTTTTTTTTCAAAACACGTTTAGTGTGATGAGTCGATCGACCCACCATACATACGCTCATAAGATTTTCAATATAGTTAAGGTCAGTGTGAGCTTATTTATACATATTTTAAATTTAATTTTTGTGACAGTATAGAATTCTTAAGCATCCTGTGTATGTTTGTTAGCAAAATCCATTTTGTCAATTTTTTGCAAAATTGCGACAAGTATTAAAATTCAATCACTTATAACTCAGTAGTGTTGAATTTCGTCAAAAAAGTCTCTATACATGAAATGTTCAGAAGCCTAAAGTTCATCAGAATAAAATATAAAAAATATATATTTTTGCTTGAAAACAAGCGATGTATCAGTTCGATCGTACCCCCATACTAGCCATTTTGAGACTTTCGGAAGAGTTAACGCTCTTAACTGCTTGGTTTCGAAGATTAAAATTTAAATTTCTAATATCGCATAGAACTAACGTGCAGCCCCTATACGTTATGTTTAAAAAAAATATATAAAAATTTTTTTCAAAATGGCGGCTATCGTAAAAATTCAAAGTGTCATAACTTTGCTAAATAAAATCCTACTGAAAAATGTCGTATGCAAAAAGTGTTTGGAATTTTAATTTGCATATAAAAGCAATTTTTAATTATTTTTTTTTTAATAAAAACCGAGTCTTACCATATATTGACCGAGACCTCGAACGAGCTTTTATGCGACTCTGCATACAGTTAACGCTCGTATGAGGTTTCTATTTAAGAAATCGACTTGAATTTTTTAAACAAAACAGAGCTTTCAACTATACTTACGATACTATAAAAAAAAATTAAAAATTAAAAAATAAAAGTATTTTTTTTTCAAAACACGTTTAGTGTGATGAGTCGATCGACCCACCATACATACGCTCATAAGATTTTCAATATAGTTAAGGTCAGTGTGAGCTTATTTATACATATTTTAATTTTAATTTTTGTGACAGTATAGAATTCTTAAGCATCCTGTGTATGTTTGTTAGCAAAATCCATTTTGTCAATTTTTTGCAAAATTGCGACAAGTATTAAAATTCAATCACTTATAACTCAGTAGTGTTGAATTTCGTCAAAAAAGTCTCTATACATGAAATGTTCAGAAGCCTAAAGTTCATCAGAATAAAATATAAAAAATATATATTTTTACTTGAAAACAAGCGATGTATCAGTTCGATCGTACCCCCATACTAGCCATTTTGAGACTTTCGGAAAAGTTAACGCTCTTAACTGCTTGGTTTCGAAGATTAAAATTTAAATTTCTAATATCGCATAGAACTAACGTGCAGCCCCTATACGTTATGTTTAAAAAAAATATATAAAATTTTTTTTCAAAATGGCGGCTATCGTAAAAATTCTAAGTGTCATAACTTTGCTAAATAAAATCCTACTGAAAAATGTCGTATGCAAAAAGTGTTTGGAATTTTAATTTGCATATAAAAGCAATTTTTAATTATTTTTTTTTTAATAAAAACCGAGTCTTACCATATATTGACCGAGACCTCGAACGAGCTTTTATGCGACTCTGCATACAGTTAACGCTCGTATGAGGTTTCTATTTAGGAAATCGACTTGAATTTTTTAAACAAAACAGAGCTTTCAACTATACTTACGATACTATAAAAAAAAATTAAAAATTAAAAAATAAAAGTATTTTTTTTTCAAAACACGTTTAGTGTGATGAGTCGATCGACCCACCATACATACGCTCATAAGATTTTCAATATAGTTAAGGTCAGTGTGAGCTTATTTATACATATTTGAATTTTAATTTTTGTGACAGTATAGAATTCTTAAGCATCCTGTGTATGTTTGTTAGCAAAATCCATTTTGTCAATTTTTTGCAAAATTGCGACAAGTATTAAAATTCAATCACTTATAACTCAGTAGTGTTGAATTTCGTCAAAAAAGTCTCTATACATGAAATGTTCAGAAGCCTAAAGTTCATCAGAATAAAATATAAAAAATATATATTTTTACTTGAAAACAAGCGATGTATCAGTTCGATCGTACCCCCATACTAGCCATTTTGAGACTTTCGGAAGAGTTAACGCTCTTAACTGCTTGGTTTCGAAGATTAAAATTAAAATTTCTAATATCGCATAGAACTAACGTGCAGCCCCTATACGTTATGTTTAAAAAAAATATATAAAATTTTTTTTCAAAATGGCGGCTATCGTAAAAATTCAAAGTGTCATAACTTTGCTAAATAAAATCCTACTGAAAAATGTCGTATGCAAAAAGTGTTTGGAATTTTAATTTGCATATAAAAGCAATTTTTAATTATTTTTTTTTAATAAAAACCGAGTCTTACCATATATTGACCGAGACCTCGAACGAGCTTTTATGCGACTCTGCATACAGTTAACGCTCGTATGAGGTTTCTATTTAAGAAATCGACTTGAATTTTTTTAACAAAACAGAGCTTTCAACTATACTTACGATACTATAAAAAAAAATTTAAAATTAAAAAATAAAAGTATTTTTTTTTCAAAACACGTTTAGTGTGATGAGTCGATCGACCCACCATACATACGCTTATAAGATTTTCAATATAGTTAAGGTCAGTGTGAGCTTATTTATACATATTTGAATTTTAATTTTTGTGACAGTATAGAATTCTTAAGCATCCTGTGTATGTTTGTTAGCAAAATCCATTTTGTCAATTTTTTGCAAAATTGCGACAAGTATTAAAATTCAATCACTTATAACTCAGTAGTGTTGAATTTCGTCAAAAAAGTCTCTATACATGAAATGTTCAAAAGCCTAAAGTTCATCAGAATAAAATATAAAAAATATATATTTTTGCTTGAAAACAAGCGATGTATCAGTTCGATCGTACCCCCATACTAGCCATTTTGAGACTTTCGGAAGAGTTAACGCTCTTAACTGCTTGGTTTCGAAGATTAAAATTTAAATTTCTAATATCGCATAGAACTAACGTGCAGCCCCTATACGTTATGTTTAAAAAAAATATATAAAATTTTTTTTCAAAATGGCGGCTATCGTAAAAATTCAAAGTGTCATAACTTTGCTAAATAAAATCCTACGGAAAAATGTCGTATGCAAAAAGTGTTTGGAATTTTAATTTGCATATAAAAGCAATTTTTAATTATTTTTTTTTTAATAAAAACCGAGTCTTACCATATATTGACCGAGACCTCGAACGAGCTTTTATGCGACTCTGCATACAGTTAACGCTCGTATGAGGTTTCTATTTAAGAAATCGACTTGAATTTTTTAAACAAAACAGAGCTTTCAACTATACTTACGATACTATAAAAAAAAATTAAAAATTAAAAAATAAAAGTATTTTTTTTTCAAAACACGTTTAGTGTGATGAGTCGATCGACCCACCATACATACGCTCATAAGATTTTCAATATAGTTAAGGTCAGTGTGAGCTTATTTATACATATTTGAATTTTAATTTTTGTGACAGTATAGAATTCTTAAGCATCCTGTGTATGTTTGTTAGCAAAATCCATTTTGTCAATTTTTTGCAAAATTGCGACAAGTATTAAAATTCAATCACTTATAACTCAGTAGTGTTGAATTTCGTCAAAAAAGTCTCTATACATGAAATGTTCAGAAGCCTAAAGTTCATCAGAATAAAATATAAAAAATATATATTTTTGCTTGAAAACAAGCGATGTATCAGTTCGATCGTACCCCCATACTAGCCATTTTGAGACTTTCGGAAGAGTTAACGCTCTTAACTGCTTGGTTTCGAAGATTTAAATTTCAATTTCTAATATCGCATAGAACTAACGTGCAGCCCCTATACGTTATGTTTAAAAAAAATATATAAAATTTTTTTTCAAAATGGCGGCTATCGTAAAAATTCAAAGTGTCATAACTTTGCTAAATAAAATCCTACTGAAAAATGTCGTATGCAAAAAGTGTTTGGAATTTTAATTTGCATATAAAAGCAATTTTTAATTTTTTTTTTTTTAATAAAAACCGAGTCTTACCATATATTGACCGAGACCTCGAACGAGCTTTTATGCGACTCTGCATACAGTTAACGCTCGTATGAAGTTTCTATTTAAGAAATCGACTTGAATTTTTTAAACAAAACAGAGCTTTCAACTATACTTACGATACTATAAAAAAAAATTAAAAATTAAAAAATAAAAGTATTTTTTTTTCAAAACACGTTTAGTGTGATGAGTCGATCGACCCACCATACATACGCTCATAAGATTTTCAATATAGTTAAGGTCAGTGTGAGCTTATTTATACATATTTGAATTTTAATTTTTGTGACAGTATAGAATTCTTAAGCATCCTGTGTATGTTTGTTAGCAAAATCCATTTTGTCAATTTTTTGCAAAATTGCGACAAGTATTTAAATTCAATCACTTATAACTCAGTAGTGTTGAATTTCGTCAAAAAAGTCTTTATACATGAAATGTTCAGAAGCCTAAAGTTCATCAGAATAAAATATAAAAAATATATATTTTTGCTTGAAAACAAGCGATGTATCAGTTCGATCGTACCCCCATACTAGCCATTTTGAGACTTTCGGAAGAGTTTACGCTCTTAACTGCTTGGTTTCGAAGATTAAAATTTAAATTTCTAATATCGCATAGAACTAACGTGCAGCCCCTATACGTTATGTTTAAAAAAAATATATAAAATTTTTTTTCAAAATGGCGGCTATCGTAAAAATTCAAAGTGTCATAACTTTGCTAAATAAAATCCTACTGAAAAATGTCGTATGCAAAAAGTGTTTGGAATTTTAATTTGCATATAAAAGCAATTTTTAATTATTTTTTTTTTAATAAAAACCGAGTCTTACCATATATTGACCGAGACCTCGAACGAGCTTTTATGCGACTCTGCATACAGTTAACGCTCGTATGAGGTTTCTATTTAAGAAATCGACTTGAATTTTTTAATCAAAACAGAGCTTTCAACTATACTTACGATACTATAAAAAAAAATTAAAAATTAAAAAATAAAAGTATTTTTTTTTCAAAACACGTTTAGTGTGATGAGTCGATCGACCCACCATACATACGCTCATAAGATTTTCAATATAGTTAAGGTCAGTGTGAGCTTATTTATACATATTTGAATTTTAATTTTTGTGACAGTATAGAATTCTTAAGCATCCTGTGTATGTTTGTTAGCAAAATCCATTTTGTCAATTTTTTGCAAAATTGCGACAAGTATTAAAATTCAATCACTTATAACTCAGTAGTGTTGAATTTCGTCAAAAAATTCTCTATACATGAAATGTTCAGAAGCCTAAAGTTCATCAGAATAAAATATAAAAAATATATATTTTTGCTTGAAAACAAGCGATGTATCAGTTCGATCGTACCCCCATACTAGCCATTTTGAGACTTTCGGAAGAGTTAACGCTCTTAACTGCTTGGTTTCGAAGATTAAAATTTAAATTTCTAATATCGCATAGAACTAACGTGCAGCCCCTATACGTTATGTTTAAAAAAAATATATAAAATTTTTTTTCAAAATGGCGGCTATCGTAAAAATTCAAAGTGTCATAACTTTGCTAAATAAAATCCTACTGAAAAATGTCGTATGCAAAAAGTGTTTGGAATTTTAATTTGCATATAAAAGCAATTTTTAATTATTTTTTTTTTAATAAAAACCGAGTCTTACCATATATTGACCGAGACCTCGAACGAGCTTTTATGCGACTCTGCATACAGTTAACGCTCGTATGAGGTTTCTATTTAAGAAATCGACTTGAATTTTTTAAACAAAACAGAGCTTTCAACTATACTTACGATACTATAAAAAAAAATTAAAAATTAAAAAATAAAAGTATTTTTTTTTCAAAACACGTTTAGTGTGATGAGTCGATCGACCCACCATACATACGCTCATAAGATTTTCAATATAGTTAAGGTCAGTGTGAGCTTATTTATACATATTTGAATTTTAATTTTTGTGACAGTATAGAATTCTTAAGCATCCTGTGTATGTTTGTTAGCAAAATCCATTTTGTCAATTTTTTGCAAAATTGCGACAAGTATTAAAATTCAATCACTTATAACTCAGTAGTGTTGAATTTCGTCAAAAAAGTCTCTATACATGAAATGTTCAGAAGCCTAAAGTTCATCAGAATAAAATATAAAAAATATATATTTTTACTTGAAAACAAGCGATGTATCAGTTCGATCGTACCCCCATACTAGCCATTTTGAGACTTTCGGAAAAGTTAACGCTCTTAACTGCTTGGTTTCGAAGATTAAAATTTAAATTTCTAATATCGCATAGAACTAACGTGCAGCCCCTATACGTTATGTTTAAAAAAAATATATAAAATTTTTTTTCAAAATGGCGGCTATCGTAAAAATTCTAAGTGTCATAACTTTGCTAAATAAAATCCTACTGAAAAATGTCGTATGCAAAAAGTGTTTGGAATTTTAATTTGCATATAAAAGCAATTTTTAATTATTTTTTTTTTAATAAAAACCGAGTCTTACCATATATTGACCGAGACCTCGAACGAGCTTTTATGCGACTCTGCATACAGTTAACGCTCGTATGAGGTTTCTATTTAAGAAATCGACTTGAATTTTTTAAACAAAACAGAGCTTTCAACTATACTTACGATACTATAAAAAAAAATTAAAAATTAAAAAATAAAAGTATTTTTTTTTCAAAACACGTTTAGTGTGATGAGTCGATCGACCCACCATACATACGCTCATAAGATTTTCAATATAGTTAAGGTCAGTGTGAGCTTATTTATACATATTTGAATTTTAATTTTTGTGACAGTATAGAATTCTTAAGCATCCTGTGTATGTTTGTTAGCAAAATCCATTTTGTCAATTTTTTGCAAAATTGCGACAAGTATTAAAATTCAATCACTTATAACTCAGTAGTGTTGAATTTCGTCAAAAAAGTCTATATACATGAAATGTTCAGAAGCCTAAAGTTCATCAGAATAAAATATAAAAAATATATATTTTTACTTGAAAACAAGCGATGTATCAGTTCGATCGTACCCCCATACTAGCCATTTTGAGACTTTCGGAAGAGTTAACGCTCTTAACTGCTTGGTTTCGAAGATTAAAATTGAAATTTCTAATATCGCATAGAACTAACGTGCAGCCCCTATACGTTATGTTTAAAAAAAATATATAAAATTTTTTTTCAAAATGGCGGCTATCGTAAAAATTCAAAGTGTCATAACTTTGCTAAATAAAATCCTACTGAAAAATGTCGTATGCAAAAAGTGTTTGGAATTTTAATTTGCATATAAAAGCAATTTTTAATTATTTTTTTTTTAATAAAAACCGAGTCTTACCATATATTGACCGAGACCTCGAACGAGCTTTTATGCGACTCTGCATACAGTTAACGCTCGTATGAGGTTTCTATTTAAGAAATCGACTTGAATTTTTTAAACAAAACAGAGCTTTCAACTATACTTACGATACTATAAAAAAAAATTAAAAATTAAAAAATAAAAGTATTTTTTTTTCAAAACACGTTTAGTGTGATGAGTCGATCGACCCACCATACATACGCTCATAAGATTTTCAATATAGTTAAGGTCAGTGTGAGCTTATTTATACATATTTGAATTTTAATTTTTGTGACAGTATAGAATTCTTAAGCATCCTGTGTATGTTTGTTAGCAAAATCCATTTTGTCAATTTTTTGCAAAATTGCGACAAGTATTAAAATTCAATCACTTATAACTCAGTAGTGTTGAATTTCGTCAAAAAAGTCTCTATACATGAAATGTTCAGAAGCCTAAAGTTCATCAGAATAAAATATAAAAAATATATATTTTTACTTGAAAACAAGCGATGTATCAGTTCGATCGTACCCCCATACTAGCCATTTTGAGACTTTCGGAAAAGTTAACGCTCTTAACTGCTTGGTTTCGAAGATTAAAATTTAAATTTCTAATATCGCATAGAACTAACGTGCAGCCCCTATACGTTATGTTTAAAAAAAATATATAAAATTTTTTTTCAAAATGGCGGCTATCGTAAAAATTCTAAGTGTCATAACTTTGCTAAATAAAATCCTACTGAAAAATGTCGTATGCAAAAAGTGTTTGGAATTTTAATTTGCATATAAAAGCAATTTTTAATTATTTTTTTTTTAATAAAAACCGAGTCTTACCATATATTGACCGAGACCTCGAACGAGCTTTTATGCGACTCTGCATACAGTTAACGCTCGTATGAGGTTTCTATTTAAGAAATCGACTTGAATTTTTTAAACAAAACAGAGCTTTCAACTATACTTACGATACTATAAAAAAAAATTAAAAATTAAAAAATAAAAGTATTTTTTTTTCAAAACACGTTTAGTGTGATGAGTCGATCGACCCACCATACATACGCTCATAAGATTTTCAATATAGTTAAGGTCAGTGTGAGCTTATTTATACATATTTGAATTTTAATTTTTGTGACAGTATAGAATTCTTAAGCATCCTGTGTATGTTTGTTAGCAAAATCCATTTTGTCAATTTTTTGCAAAATTGCGACAAGTATTAAAATTCAATCACTTATAACTCAGTAGTGTTGAATTTCGTCAAAAAAGTCTATATACATGAAATGTTCAGAAGCCTAAAGTTCATCAGAATAAAATATAAAAAATATATATTTTTACTTGAAAACAAGCGATGTATCAGTTCGATCGTACCCCCATACTAGCCATTTTGAGACTTTCGGAAGAGTTAACGCTCTTAACTGCTTGGTTTCGAAGATTAAAATTGAAATTTCTAATATCGCATAGAACTAACGTGCAGCCCCTATACGTTATGTTTAAAAAAAATATATAAAATTTTTTTTCAAAATGGCGGCTATCGTAAAAATTCAAAGTGTCATAACTTTGCTAAATAAAATCCTACTGAAAAATGTCGTATGCAAAAAGTGTTTGGAATTTTAATTTGCATATAAAAGCAATTTTTAATTATTTTTTTTTAATAAAAACCGAGTCTTACCATATATTGACCGAGACCTCGAACGAGCTTTTATGCGACTCTGCATACAGTTAACGCTCGTATGAGGTTTCTATTTAAGAAATCGACTTGAATTTTTTAAACAAAACAGAGCTTTCAACTATACTTACGATACTATAAAAAAAAATTAAAAATTAAAAAATAAAAGTATTTTTTTTTCAAAACACGTTTAGTGTGATGAGTCGATCGACCCACCATACATACGCTCATAAGATTTTCAATATAGTTAAGGTCAGTGTGAGCTTATTTATACATATTTGAATTTTAATTTTTGTGACAGTATAGAATTCTTAAGCATCCTGTGTATGTTTGTTAGCAAAATCCATTTTGTCAATTTTTTGCAAAATTGCGACAAGTATTAAAATTCAATCACTTATAACTCAGTAGTGTTGAATTTCGTCAAAAAAGTCTCTATACATGAAATGTTCAGAAGCCTAAAGTTCATCAGAATAAAATATAAAAAATATATATTTTTGCTTGAAAACAAGCGATGTATCAGTTCGATCGTACCCCCATACTAGCCATTTTGAGACTTTCGGAAGAGTTAACGCTCTTAACTGCTTGGTTTTTAAGATTAAAATTTAAATTTCTAATATCGCATAGAACTAACGTGCAGCCCCTATACGTTATGTTTAAAAAAAATATATAAAATTTTTTTTCAAAATGGCGGCTATCGTAAAAATTCAAAGTGTCATAACTTTGCTAAATAAAATCCTACGGAAAAATGTCGTATGCAAAAAGTGTTTGGAATTTTAATTTGCATATAAAAGCAATTTTTAATTATTTTTTTTTTAATAAAAACCGAGTCTTACCATATATTGACCGAGACCTCGAACGAGCTTTTATGCGACTCTGCATACAGTTAACGCTCGTATGAGGTTTCTATTTAAGAAATCGACTTGAATTTTTTAAACAAAACAGAGCTTTCAACTATACTTACGATACTATAAAAAAAAATTAAAAATTAAAAAATAAAAGTATTTTTTTTTCAAAACACGTTTAGTGTGATGAGTCGATCGACCCACCATACATACGCTCATAAGATTTTCAATATAGTTAAGGTCAGTGTGAGCTTATTTATACATATTTGAATTTTAATTTTTGTGACAGTATAGAATTCTTAAGCATCCTGTGTATGTTTGTTAGCAAAATCCATTTTGTCAATTTTTTGCAAAATTGCGACAAGTATTAAAATTCAATCACTTATAACTCAGTAGTGTTGAATTTCGTCAAAAAAGTCTCTATACATGAAATGTTCAGAAGCCTAAAGTTCATCAGAATAAAATATAAAAAATATATATTTTTGCTTGAAAACAAGCGATGTATCAGTTCGATCGTACCCCCATACTAGCCATTTTGAGACTTTCGGAAGAGTTAACGCTCTTAACTGCTTGGTTTTTAAGAATAAAATTTAAATTTCTAATATCGCATAGAACTAACGTGCAGCCCCTATACGTTATGTTTAAAAAAAATATATAAAATTTTTTTTCAAAATGGCGGCTATCGTAAAAATTCAAAGTGTCATAACTTTGCTAAATAAAATCCTACGGAAAAATGTCGTATGCAAAAAGTGTTTGGAATTTTAATTTGCATATAAAAGCAATTTTTAATTATTTTTTTTTTAATAAAAACCGAGTCTTACCATATATTGACCGAGACCTCGAACGAGCTTTTATGCGACTCTGCATACAGTTAACGCTCGTATGAGGTTTCTATTTAAGAAATCGACTTGAATTTTTTAAACAAAACAGAGCTTTCAACTATACTTACGATACTATAAAAAAAAATTAAAAATTAAAAAATAAAAGTATTTTTTTTTCAAAACACGTTTAGTGTGATGAGTCGATCGACCCACCATACATACGCTCATAAGATTTTCAATATAGTTAAGGTCAGTGTGAGCTTATTTATACATATTTGAATTTTAATTTTTGTGACAGTATAGAATTCTTAAGCATCCTGTGTATGTTTGTTAGCAAAATCCATTTTGTCAATTTTTTGCAAAATTGCGACAAGTATTAAAATTCAATCACTTATAACTCAGTAGTGTTGAATTTCGTCAAAAAAGTCTCTATACATGAAATGTTCAGAAGCCTAAAGTTCATCAGAATAAAATATAAAAAATATATATTTTTGCTTGAAAACAAGCGATGTATCAGTTCGATCGTACCCCCATACTAGCCATTTTGAGACTTTCGGAAGAGTTAACGCTCTTAACTGCTTGGTTTCGAAGATTAAAATTTAAATTTCTAATATCGCATAGAACTAACGTGCAGCCCCTATACGTTATGTTTAAAAAAAATATATAAAATTTTTTTTCAAAATGGCGGCTATCGTAAAAATTCAAAGTGTCATAACTTTGCTAAATAAAATCCTACGGAAAAATGTCGTATGCAAAAAGTGTTTGGAATTTTAATTTGCATATAAAAGCAATTTTTAATTATTTTTTTTTTAATAAAAACCGAGTCTTACCATATATTGACCGAGACCTCGAACGAGCTTTTATGCGACTCTGCATACAGTTAACGCTCGTATGAGGTTTCTATTTAAGAAATCGACTTGAATTTTTTAAACAAAACAGAGCTTTCAACTATACTTACGATACTATAAAAAAAAATTAAAAATTAAAAAATAAAAGTATTTTTTTTTCAAAACACGTTTAGTGTGATGAGTCGATCGACCCACCATACATACGCTCATAAGATTTTCAATATAGTTAAGGTCAGTGTGAGCTTATTTATACATATTTGAATTTTAATTTTTGTGACAGTATAGAATTCTTAAGCATCCTGTGTATGTTTGTTAGCAAAATCCATTTTGTCAATTTTTTGCAAAATTGCGACAAGTATTAAAATTCAATCACTTATAACTCAGTAGTGTTGAATTTCGTCAAAAAAGTCTCTATACATGAAATGTTCAGAAGCCTAAAGTTCATCAGAATAAAATATAAAAAATATATATTTTTGCTTGAAAACAAGCGATGTATCAGTTCGATCGTACCCCCATACTAGCCATTTTGAGACTTTCGGAAGAGTTAACGCTCTTAACTGCTTGGTTTCGAAGATTAAAATTTAAATTTCTAATATCGCATAGAACTAACGTGCAGCCCCTATACGTTATGTTTAAAAAAAATATATAAAATTTTTTTTCAAAATGGCGGCTATCGTAAAAATTCAAAGTGTCATAACTTTGCTAAATAAAATCCTACTGAAAAATGTCGTATGCAAAAAGTGTTTGGAATTTTAATTTGCATATAAAAGCAATTTTTAATTATTTGTTTTTTAATAAAAACCGAGTCTTACCATATATTGACCGAGACCTCGAACGAGCTTTTATGCGACTCTGCATACAGTTAACGCTCGTATGAGGTTTCTATTTAAGAAATCGACTTGAATTTTTTAAACAAAACAGAGCTTTCAACTATACTTACGATACTATAAAAAAAAATTAAAAATTAAAAAATAAAAGTATTTTTTTTTCAAAACACGTTTAGTGTGATGAGTCGATCGACCCACCATACATACGCTTATAAGATTTTCAATATAGTTAAGGTCAGTGTGAGCTTATTTATACATATTTGAATTTTAATTTTTGTGACAGTATAGAATTCTTAAGCATCCTGTGTATGTTTGTTAGCAAAATCCATTTTGTCAATTTTTTGCAAAATTGCGACAAGTATTAAAATTCAATCACTTATAACTCAGTAGTGTTGAATTTCGTCAAAAAAGTCTCTATACATGAAATGTTCAGAAGCCTAAAGTTCATCAGAATAAAATATAAAAAATATATATTTTTGCTTGAAAACAAGCGATGTATCAGTTCGATCGTACCCCCATACTAGCCATTTTGAGACTTTCGGAAAAGTTAACGCTCTTAACTGTTTGGTTTCGAAGATAAAAATTTAAATTTTGAGTATCGCATAGAACTAACGTGCCCCTATACGTTATGTTTAAAAAAAATATATAAAATTTTTTTTCAAAATGGCGGCTAATGTAAAAATTCAAAGTGTCATAACTTTGCTAAATGAAATCCTACTGAAAAATGTCTAATGCAAAAAGTGTTTGGAATTTTAATTTGCATATAAAAGCAATTTTTAATTATTTTTTTTTTAATAAAAACCGAGTCTTACCATATATTGACCGAGACCTCGAACGAGCTTTTATGCGACTCTGCATACAGTTAACGCTCGTATGAGGTTTCTATTTAAGAAATCGACTTGAATTTTTTAAACAAAACAGAGCTTTCAACTATACTTACGATACTATAAAAAAAAATTAAAAATTAAAAAATAAAAGTATTTTTTTTTCAAAACACGTTTAGTGTGATGAGTCGATCGACCCACCATACATACGCTTATAAGATTTTCAATATAGTTAAGGTCAGTGTGAGCTTATTTATACATATTTGAATTTTAATTTTTGTGACAGTATAGAATTCTTAAGCAACCTGTGTATGTTTGTTAGCAAAATCCATTTTGTCAATTTTTTGCAAAATTGCGACAAGTATTAAAATTCAATCACTTATAACTCAGTAGTGTTGAATTTCGTCAAAAAAGTCTCTATACATGAAATGTTCAGAAGCCTAAAGTTCATCAGAATAAAATATAAAAAATATATATTTTTGCTTGAAAACAAGCGATGTATCAGTTCGATCGTACCCCCATACTAGCCATTTTGAGACTTTCGGAAGAGTTAACGCTCTTAACTGTTTGGTTTCGAAGATAAAAATTTAAATTTTGAGTATCGCATAGAACTAACGTGCCCCTATACGTTATGTTTAAAAAAAATATATAAAATTTTTTTTCAAAATGGCGGCTAATGTAAAAATTCAAAGTGTCATAACTTTGCTAAATAAAATCCTACTGAAAAATGTTGTATGCAAAAAGTGTTTGGAATTTTAATTTGCATATAAAAGCAATTTTTAATTATTTTTTTTTTAATAAAAACCGAGTCTTACCATATATTGACCGAGACCTCGAACGAGCTTTTATGCGACTCTGCATACAGTTAACGCTCGTATGAGGTTTCTATTTAAGAAATCGACTTGAATTTTTTAAACAAAACAGAGCTTTCAACTATACTTACGATACTATAAAAAAAAATTAAAAATTAAAAAATAAAAGTATTTTTTTTTCAAAACACGTTTAGTGTGATGAGTCGATCGACCCACCATACATACGCTCATAAGATTTTCAATATAGTTAAGGTCAGTGTGAGCTTATTTATACATATTTGAATTTTAATTTTTGTGACAGTATAGGATTCTTAAGCATCCTGTGTATGTTTGTTAGCAAAATCCACTTTGTCAATTTTTTGCAAAATTGCGACAAGTATTAAAATTCAATCACTTATAACTCAGTAGTGTTGAATTTCGTCAAAAAAGTCTCTTTACATGAAATGTTCAGAAGCCTAAAGTTCATCAGAATAAAATATAAAAAATATATATTTTTGCTTGAAAACAAGCGATGTATCAGTTCGATCGTACCCCCATACTAGCCATTTTGAGACTTTCGGAAGAGTTAACGCTCTTAACTGTTTGGTTTCGAAGATAAAAATTTAAATTTTGAGTATCGCATAGAACTAACGTGCAGCCCCTATACGTTATGTTTAAAAAAAATATATAAAATTTTTTTTCAAAATGAAGGCTAATGTAAAAATTCAAAGTGTCATAACTTTGCTAAATGAAATCCTACTGAAAAATGTCTAATGCAAAAAGTGTTTGGAATTTTAATTTGCATATAAAAGCAATTTTTAATTATTTTTTTTTTAATAAAAACCGAGTCTTACCATATATTGACCGAGACCTCGAACGAGCTTTTATGCGACTCTTTATACAGTTAACGCCCGTATGAGGTTTCTATTTAAGAAATCGACTTGAATTTTTTAAACAAAACAGAGCTTTCAACTATACTTACGATACTATAAAAAAAAATTAAAAATTAAAAAATAAAAGTATTTTTTTTTCAAAACACGTTTAGTGTGATGAGTCGATCGACCCACCATACATACGCTTATAAGATTTTCAATATAGTTAAGGTCAGTGTGAGCTTATTTATACATATTTGAATTTTAATTTTTGTGACAGTATAGAATTCTTAAGCATCCTGTGTATGTTTGTTAGCAAAATCCATTTTGTCAATTTTTTGCAAAATTGCGACAAGTATTAAAATTCAATCACTTATAACTCAGTAGTGTTGAATTTCGTCAAAAAAGTCTCTATACATGAAATGTTCAGAAGCCTAAAGTTCATCAGAATAAAATATAAAAAATATATATTTTTGCTTGAAAACAAGCGATGTATCAGTTCGATCGTACCCCCATACTAGCCATTTTGAGACTTTCGGAAAAGTTAACGCTCTTAACTGTTTGGTTTCGAAGATAAAAATTTAAATTTTGAGTATCGCATAGAACTAACGTGCCCCTATACGTTATGTTTAAAAAAAATATATAAAATTTTTTTTCAAAATGGCGGCTAATGTAAAAATTCAAAGTGTCATAACTTTGCTAAATGAAATCCTACTGAAAAATGTCTAATGCAAAAAGTGTTTGGAATTTTAATTTGCATATAAAAGCAATTTTTAATTATTTTTTTTTTAATAAAAACCGAGTCTTACCATATATTGACCGAGACCTCGAACGAGCTTTTATGCGACTCTGCATACAGTTAACGCTCGTATGAGGTTTCTATTTAAGAAATCGACTTGAATTTTTTAAACAAAACAGAGCTTTCAACTATACTTACGATACTATAAAAAAAAATTAAAAATTAAAAAATAAAAGTATTTTTTTTTCAAAACACGTTTAGTGTGATGAGTCGATCGACCCACCATACATACGCTCATAAGATTTTCAATATAGTTAAGGTCAGTGTGAGCTTATTTATACATATTTGAATTTTAATTTTTGTGACAGTATAGGATTCTTAAGCATCCTGTGTATGTTTGTTAGCAAAATCCATTTTGTCAATTTTTTGCAAAATTGCGACAAGTATTAAAATTCAATCACTTATAACTCAGTAGTGTTGAATTTCGTCAAAAAAGTCTCTTTACATGAAATGTTCAGAAGCCTAAAGTTCATCAGAATAAAATATAAAAAATATATATTTTTGCTTGAAAACAAGCGATGTATCAGTTCGATCGTACCCCCATACTAGCCATTTTGAGACTTTCGGAAGAGTTAACGCTCTTAACTGTTTGGTTTCGAAGATAAAAATTTAAATTTTGAGTATCGCATAGAACTAACGTGCAGCCCCTATACGTTATGTTTAAAAAAAATATATAAAATTTTTTTTCAAAATGAAGGCTAATGTAAAAATTCAAAGTGTCATAACTTTGCTAAATAAAATCCTACTGAAAAATGTCTGATGCAAAAAGTGTTTGGAATTTTAATTTGCATATAAAAGCAATTTTTAATTATTTTTTTTTTAATAAAAACCGAGTCTTACCATATATTGACCGAGACCTCGAACGAGCTTTTATGCGACTCTGCATACAGTTAACGCTCGTATGAGGTTTCTATTTAAGAAATCGACTTGAATTTTTTAAACAAAACAGAGCTTTCAACTATACTTACGATACTATAAAAAAAAATTAAAAATTAAAAAATAAAAGTATTTTTTTTTCAAAACACGTTTAGTGTGATGAGTCGATCGACCCACCATACATACGCTCATAAGATTTTCAATATAGTTAAGGTCAGTGTGAGCTTATTTATACATATTTGAATTTTAATTTTTGTGACAGTATAGAATTCTTAAGCATCCTGTGTATGTTTGTTAGCAAAATCCATTTTGTCAATTTTTTGCAAAATTGCGACAAGTATTAAAATTCAATCACTTATAACTCAGTAGTGTTGAATTTCGTCAAAAAAGTCTCTATACATGAAATGTTCAGAAGCCTAAAGTTCATCAGAATAAAATATAAAAAATATATATTTTTGCTTGAAAACAAGCGATGTATCAGTTCGATCGTACCCCCATACTAGCCATTTTGAGACTTTCGGAAGAGTTAACGCTCTTAACTGCTTGGTTTCGAAGATTAAAATTTAAATTTCTAATATCGCATAGAACTAACGTGCAGCCCCTATACGTTATGTTTAAAAAAAATATATAAAATTATTTTTCAAAATGGCGGCTATCGTAAAAATTCAAAGTGTCATAACTTTGCTAAATAAAATCCTACTGAAAAATGTCGTATGCAAAAAGTGTTTGGAATTTTAATTTGCATATAAAAGCAATTTTTAATAATTTTTTTTTTAATAAAAACCGAGTCTTACCATATATTGACCGAGACCTCGAACGAGCTTTTATGCGACTCTGCATACAGTTAACGCTCGTATGAGGTTTCTATTTAAGAAATCGACTTGAATTTTTTAAACAAAACAGAGCTTTCAACTATACTTACGATACTATAAAAAAAAATTAAAAATTAAAAAATAAAAGTATTTTTTTTTCAAAACACGTTTAGTGTGATGAGTCGATCGACCCACCATACATACGCTCATAAGATTTTCAATATAGTTAAGGTCAGTGTGAGCTTATTTATACATATTTGAATTTTAATTTTTGTGACAGTATAGAATTCTTAAGCATCCTGTGTATGTTTGTTAGCAAAATCCATTTTGTCAATTTTTTGCAAAATTGCGACAAGTATTAAAATTCAATCACTTATAACTCAGTAGTGTTGAATTTCGTCAAAAAAGTCTCTATACATGAAATGTTCAGAAGCCTAAAGTTCATCAGAATAAAATATAAAAAATATATATTTTTGCTTGAAAACAAGCGATGTATCAGTTCGATCGTACCCCCATACTAGCCATTTTGAGACTTTCGGAAGAGTTAACGCTCTTAACTGCTTGGTTTCGAAGATTAAAATTTAAATTTCTAATATCGCATAGAACTAACGTGCAGCCCCTATACGTTATGTTTAAAAAAAATATATAAATTTTTTTTTCAAAATGGCGGCTATCGTAAAAATTCAAAGTGTCATAACTTTGCTAAATAAAATCCTACGGAAAAATGTCGTATGCAAAAAGTGTTTGGAATTTTAATTTGCATATAAAAGCAATTTTTAATTATTTTTTTTTTAATAAAAACCGAGTCTTACCATATATTGACCGAGACCTCGAACGAGCTTTTATGCGACTCTGCATACAGTTAACGCTCGTATGAGGTTTCTATTTAAGAAATCGACTTGAATTTTTTAAACAAAACAGAGCTTTCAACTATACTTACGATACTATAAAAAAAAATTAAAAATTAAAAAATAAAAGTATTTTTTTTTCAAAACACGTTTAGTGTGATGAGTCGATCGACCCACCATACATACGCTCATAAGATTTTCAATATAGTTAAGGTCAGTGTGAGCTTATTTATACATATTTGAATTTTAATTTTTGTGACAGTATAGAATTCTTAAGCATCCTGTGTATGTTTGTTAGCAAAATCCATTTTGTCAATTTTTTGCAAAATTGCGACAAGTATTAAAATTCAATCACTTATAACTCAGTAGTGTTGAATTTCGTCAAAAAAGTCTCTATACATGAAATGTTCAGAAGCCTAAAGTTCATCAGAATAAAATATAAAAAATATATATTTTTGCTTGAAAACAAGCGATGTATCAGTTCGATCGTACCCCCATACTAGCCATTTTGAGACTTTCGGAAGAGTTAACGCTCTTAACTGCTTGGTTTCGAAGATTAAAATTAAAATTTCTAATATCGCATAGAACTAACGTGCAGCCCCTATACGTTATGTTTAAAAAAAATATATAAATTTTTTTTTCAAAATGGCGGCTATCGTAAAAATTCAAAGTGTCATAACTTTGCTAAATAAAATCCTACTGAAAAATGTCGTATGCAAAAAGTGTTTGGAATTTTAATTTGCATATAAAAGCAATTTTTAATTATTTTTTTTTTAATAAAAACCGAGTCTTACCATATATTGACCGAGACCTCGAACGAGCTTTTATGCGACTCTGCATACAGTTAACGCTCGTATGAGGTTTCTATTTAAGAAATCGACTTGAATTTTTTAAACAAAACAGAGCTTTCAACTATACTTACGATACTATAAAAAAAAATTAAAAATTAAAAAATAAAAGTATTTTTTTTTCAAAACACGTTTAGTGTGATGAGTCGATCGACCCACCATACATACGCTCATAAGATTTTCAATATAGTTAAGGTCAGTGTGAGCTTATTTATACATATTTTAATTTTAATTTTTGTGACAGTATAGAATTCTTAAGCATCCTGTGTATGTTTGTTAGCAAAATCCATTTTGTCAATTTTTTGGAAAATTGCGACAAGTATTAAAATTCAATCACTTATAACTCAGTAGTGTTGAATTTCGTCAAAAAAGTCTCTATACATGAAATGTTCAGAAGCCTAAAGTTCATCAGAATAAAATATAAAAAATATATATTTTTGCTTGAAAACAAGCGATGTATCAGTTCGATCGTACCCCCATACTAGCCATTTTGAGACTTTCGGAAGAGTTAACGCTCTTAACTGTTTGGTTTCGAAGATAAAAATTTAAATTTTGAGTATCGCATAGAACTAACGTGCAGCCCCTATACGTTATGTTTAAAAAAAATATATAAAATTTTTTTTCAAAATGAAGGCTAATGTAAAAATTCAAAGTGTCATAACTTTGCTAAATGAAATCCTACTGAAAAATGTCTAATGCAAAAAGTGTTTGGAATTTTAATTTGCATATAAAAGCAATTTTTAATTATTTTTTTTTTAATAAAAACCGAGTCTTACCATATATTGACCGAGACCTCGAACGAGCTTTTATGCGACTCTTTATACAGTTAACGCCCGTATGAGGTTTCTATTTAAGAAATCGACTTGAATTTTTTAAACAAAACAGAGCTTTCAACTATACTTACGATACTATAAAAAAAAATAAAAAATTAAAAAATAAAAGTATTTTTTTTTCAAAACACGTTTAGTGTGATGAGTCGATCGACCCACCATACATACGCTTATAAGATTTTCAATATAGTTAAGGTCAGTGTGAGCTTATTTATACATATTTGAATTTTAATTTTTGTGACAGTATAGAATTCTTAAGCATCCTGTGTATGCTTGTTAGCAAAATCCATTTTGTCAATTTTTTGCAAAATTGCGACAAGTATTAAAATTCAATCACTTATAACTCAGTAGTGTTGAATTTCGTCAAAAAAGTCTCTATACATGAAATGTTCAGAAGCCTAAAGTTCATCAGAATAAAATATAAAAAATATATATTTTTGCTTGAAAACAAGCGATGTATCAGTTCGATCGTACCCCCATACTAGCCATTTTGAGACTTTCGGAAGAGTTAACGCTCTTAACTGCTTGGTTTCGAAGATTAAAATTTAAATTTCTAATATCGCATAGAACTAACGTGCAGCCCCTATACGTTATGTTTAAAAAAAATATATAAAATTTTTTTTCAAAATGGCGGCTATCGTAAAAATTCAAAGTGTCATAACTTTGCTAAATAAAATCCTACTGAAAAATGTGGTATGCAAAAAGTGTTTGGAATTTTAATTTGCATATAAAAGCAATTTTTAATTATTTTTTTTTTAATAAAAACCGAGTCTTACCATATATTGACCGAGACCTCGAACGAGCTTTTATGCGACTCTGCATACAGTTAACGCTCGTATGAGGTTTCTATTTAAGAAATCGACTTGAATTTTTTAAACAAAACAGAGCTTTCAACTATACTTACGATACTATAAAAAAAAATTAAAAATTAAAAAATAAAAGTATTTTTTTTTCAAAACACGTTTAGTGTGATGAGTCGATCGACCCACCATACATACGCTCATAAGATTTTCAATATAGTTAAGGTCAGTGTGAGCTTATTTATACATATTTTAATTTTAATTTTTGTGACAGTATAGAATTCTTAAGCATCCTGTGTATGTTTGTTAGCAAAATCCATTTTGTCAATTTTTTGCAAAATTGCGACAAGTATTAAAATTCAATCACTTATAACTCAGTAGTGTTGAATTTCGTCAAAAAAGTCTCTATACATGAAATGTTCAGAAGCCTAAAGTTCATCAGAATAAAATATAAAAAATATATATTTTTGCTTGAAAACAAGCGATGTATCAGTTTGATCGTACCCCCATACTAGCCATTTTGAGACTTTCGGAAGAGTTAACGCTCTTAACTGCTTGGTTTCGAAGATTAAAATTTAAATTTCTAATATCGCATAGAACTAACGTGCAGCCCCTATACGTTATGTTTAAAAAAAATATATAAAATTTTTTTTCAAAATGGCGGCTATCGTAAAAATTCAAAGTGTCATAACTTTGCTAAATAAAATCCTACGGAAAAATGTCGTATGCAAAAAGTGTTTGGAATTTTAATTTGCATATAAAAGCAATTTTTAATTATTTTTTTTTTAATAAAAACCGAGTCTTACCATATATTGACCGAGACCTCGAACGAGCTTTTATGCGACTCTGCATACAGTTAACGCTCGTATGAGGTTTCTATTTAAGAAATCGACTTGAATTTTTTAAACAAAACAGAGCTTTCAACTATACTTACGATACTATAAAAAAAAATTAAAAATTAAAAAATAAAAGTATTTTTTTTTCAAAACACGTTTAGTGTGATGAGTCGATCGACCCACCATACATACGCTCATAAGATTTTCAATATAGTTAAGGTCAGTGTGAGCTTATTTATACATATTTGAATTTTAATTTTTGTGACAGTATAGAATTCTTAAGCATCCTGTGTATGTTTGTTAGCAAAATCCATTTTGTCAATTTTTTGCAAAATTGCGACAAGTATTAAAATTCAATCACTTATAACTCAGTAGTGTTGAATTTCGTCAAAAAAGTCTCTATACATGAAATGTTCAGAAGCCTAAAGTTCATCAGAATAAAATATAAAAAATATATATTTTTGCTTGAAAACAAGCGATGTATCAGTTCGATCGTACCCCCATACTAGCCATTTTGAGACTTTCGGAAGAGTTAACGCTCTTAACTGCTTGGTTTCGAAGATTAAAATTTAAATTTCTAATATCGCATAGAACTAACGTGCAGCCCCTATACGTTATGTTTAAAAAAAATATATAAAATTTTTTTTCAAAATGGCGGCTATCGTAAAAATTCAAAGTGTCATAACTTTGCTAAATAAAATCCTACTGAAAAATGTCGTATGCAAAAAGTGTTTGGAATTTTAATTTGCATATAAAAGCAATTTTTAATTATTTTTTTTTTAATAAAAACCGAGTCTTACCATATATTGACCGAGACCTCGAACGAGCTTTTATGCGACTCTGCATACAGTTAACGCTCGTATGAGGTTTCTATTTAAGAAATCGACTTGAATTTTGTAAACAAAACAGAGCTTTCAACTATACTTACGATACTATAAAAAAAAATTAAAAATTAAAAAATAAAAGTATTTTTTTTTCAAAACACGTTTAGTGTGATGAGTCGATCGACCCACCATACATACGCTCATAAGATTTTCAATATAGTTAAGGTCAGTGTGAGCTTATTTATACATATTTGAATTTTAATTTTTGTGACAGTATAGAATTCTTAAGCATCCTGTGTATGTTTGTTAGCAAAATCCATTTTGTCAATTTTTTGCAAAATTGCGACAAGTATTAAAATTCAATCACTTATAACTCAGTAGTGTTGAATTTCGTCAAAAAAGTCTCTATACATCAAATGTTCAGAAGCCTAAAGTTCATCAGAATAAAATATAAAAAATATATATTTTTGCTTGAAAACAAGCGATGTATCAGTTCGATCGTACCCCCATACTAGCCATTTTGAGACTTTCGGAAGAGTTAACGCTCTTAACTGCTTGGTTTCGAAGATTAAAATTTAAATTTCTAATATCGCATAGAACTAACGTGCAGCCCCTATACGTTATGTTTAAAAAAAATATATAAAATTTTTTTTCAAAATGGCGGCTATCGTAAAAATTCAAAGTGTCATAACTTTGCTAAATAAAATCCTACTGAAAAATGTGGTATGCAAAAAGTGTTTGGAATTTTAATTTGCATATAAAAGCAATTTTTAATTATTTTTTTTTTAATAAAAACCGAGTCTTACCATATATTGACCGAGACCTCGAACGAGCTTTTATGCGACTCTGCATACAGTTAACGCTCGTATGAGGTTTCTATTTAAGAAATCGACTTGAATTTTTTAAACAAAACAGAGCTTTCAACTATACTTACGATACTATAAAAAAAAATTAAAAATTAAAAAATAAAAGTATTTTTTTTTCAAAACACGTTTAGTGTGATGAGTCGATCGACCCACCATACATACGCTCATAAGATTTTCAATATAGTTAAGGTCAGTGTGAGCTTATTTATACATATTTGAATTTTAATTTTTGTGACAGTATAGAATTCTTAAGCATCCTGTGTATGTTTGTTAGCAAAATCCATTTTGTCAATTTTTTGCAAAATTGCGACAAGTATTAAAATTCAATCACTTATAACTCAGTAGTGTTGAATTTCGTCAAAAAAGTCTCTATACATGAAATGTTCAGAAGCCTAAAGTTCATCAGAATAAAATATAAAAAATATATATTTTTGCTTGAAAACAAGCGATGTATCAGTTCGATCGTACCCCCATACTAGCCATTTTGAGACTTTCGGAAGAGTTAACGCTCTTAACTGCTTGGTTTCCAAGATTAAAATTTAAATTTCTAATATCGCATAGAACCAACGTGCAGCCCCTATACGTTATGTTTAAAAAAAATATATAAATTTTTTTTTCAAAATGGCGGCTATCGTAAAAATTCAAAGTGTCATAACTTTGCTAAATAAAATCCTACTGAAAAATGTCGTATGCAAAAAGTGTTTGGAATTTTAATTTGCATATAAAAGCAATTTTTAATTATTTTTTTTTTAATAAAAACCGAGTCTTACCATATATTGACCGAGACCTCGAACGAGCTTTTATGCGACTCTGCATACAGTTAACGCTCGTATGAGGTTTCTATTTAAGAAATCGACTTGAATTTTGTAAACAAAACAGAGCTTTCAACTATACTTACGATACTATAAAAAAAAATTAAAAATTAAAAAATAAAAGTATTTTTTTTTCAAAACACGTTTAGTGTGATGAGTCGATCGACCCACCATACATACGCTCATAAGATTTTCAATATAGTTAAGGTCAGTGTGAGCTTATTTATACATATTTGAATTTTAATTTTTGTGACAGTATAGAATTCTTAAGCATCCTGTGTATGTTTGTTAGCAAAATCCATTTTGTCAATTTTTTGCAAAATTGCGACAAGTATTAAAATTCAATCACTTATAACTCAGTAGTGTTGAATTTCGTCAAAAAAGTCTCTATACATGAAATGTTCAGAAGCCTAAAGTTCATCAGAATAATATATAAAAAATATATATTTTTGCTTGAAAACAAGCGATGTATCAGTTCGATCGTACCCCCATACTAGCCATTTTGAGACTTTCGGAAGAGTTAACGCTCTTAACTGCTTGGTTTCGAAGATTAAAATTTAAATTTCTAATATCGCATAGAACTAACGTGCAGCCCCTATACGTTATGTTTAAAAAAAATATATAAAATTTTTTTTCAAAATGGCGGCTATCGTAAAAATTCAAAGTGTCATAACTTTGCTAAATAAAATCCTACGAAAAAATGTCGTATGCAAAAAGTGTTTGGAATTTTAATTTGCATATAAAAGCAATTTTTAATTATTTTTTTTTTAATAAAAACCGAGTCTTACCATATATTGACCGAGACCTCGAACGAGCTTTTATGCGACTCTGCATACAGTTAACGCTCGTATGAGGTTTCTATTTAAGAAATCGACTTGAATTTTTTAAACAAAACAGAGCTTTCAACTATACTTACGATACTATAAAAAAAAATTAAAAATTAAAAAATAAAAGTATTTTTTTTTCAAAACACGTTTAGTGTGATGAGTCGATCGACCCACCATACATACGCTCATAAGATTTTCAATATAGTTAAGGTCAGTGTGAGCTTATTTATACATATTTGAATTTTAATTTTTGTGACAGTATAGAATTCTTAAGCATCCTGTGTATGTTTGTTAGCAAAATCCATTTTGTCAATTTTTTGCAAAATTGCGACAAGTATTAAAATTCAATCACTTATAACTCAGTAGTGTTGAATTTCGTCAAAAAAGTCTCTATACATGAAATGTTCAGAAGCCTAAAGTTCATCAGAATAAAATATAAAAAATATATATTTTTGCTTGAAAACAAGCGATGTATCAGTTCGATCGTACCCCCATACTAGCCATTTTGAGACTTTCGGAAGAGTTAACGCTCTTAACTGCTTGGTTTCGAAGATTAAAATTTAAATTTCTAATATCGCATAGAACTAACGTGCAGCCCCTATACGTTATGTTTAAAAAAAATATATAAAATTTTTTTTCAAAATGGCGGCTATCGTAAAAATTCAAAGTGTCATAACTTTGCTAAATAAAATCCTACGGAAAAATGTCGTATGCAAAAAGTGTTTGGAATTTTAATTTGCATATAAAAGCAATTTTTAATTATTTTTTTTTTAATAAAAACCGAGTCTTACCATATATTGACCGAGACCTCGAACGAGCTTTTATGCGACTCTGCATACAGTTAACGCTCGTATGAGGTTTCTATTTAAGAAATCGACTTGAATTTTGTAAACAAAACAGAGCTTTCAACTATACTTACGATACTATAAAAAAAAATTAAAAATTAAAAAATAAAAGTATTTTTTTTTCAAAACACGTTTAGTGTGATGAGTCGATCGACCCACCATACATACGCTCATAAGATTTTCAATATAGTTAAGGTCAGTGTGAGCTTATTTATACATATTTGAATTTTAATTTTTGTGACAGTATAGAATTCTTAAGCATCCTGTGTATGTTTGTTAGCAAAATCCATTTTGTCAATTTTTTGCAAAATTGCGACAAGTATTAAAATTCAATCACTTATAACTCAGTAGTGTTGAATTTCGTCAAAAAAGTCTCTATACATGAAATGTTCAGAAGCCTAAAGTTCATCAGAATAATATATAAAAAATATATATTTTTGCTTGAAAACAAGCGATGTATCAGTTCGATCGTACCCCCATACTAGCCATTTTGAGACTTTCGGAAGAGTTAACGCTCTTAACTGCTTGGTTTCGAAGATTAAAATTTAAATTTCTAATATCGCATAGAACTAACGTGCAGCCCCTATACGTTATGTTTAAAAAAAATATATAAATTTTTTTTTCAAAATGGCGGCTATCGTAAAAATTCAAAGTGTCATAACTTTGCTAAATAAAATCCTACTGAAAAATGTCGTATGCAAAAAGTGTTTGGAATTTTAATTTGCATATAAAAGCAATTTTTAATTATTTTTTTTTTAATAAAAACCGAGTCTTACCATATATTGACCGAGACCTCGAACGAGCTTTTATGCGACTCTGCATACAGTTAACGCTCGTATGAGGTTTCTTTTTAAAAATCGACTTGAATTTTTTAAACAAAACAGAGCTTTCAACTATACTTACGATACTATAAAAAAAAATTAAAAATTAAAAAATAAAAGTATTTTTTTTTCAAAACACGTTTAGTGTGATGAGTCGATCGACCCACCATACATACGCTCATAAGATTTTCAATATAGTTAAGGTCAGTGTGAGCTTATTTATACATATTTTAATTTTAATTTTTGTGACAGTATAGAATTCTTAAGCATCCTGTGTATGTTTGTTAGCAAAATCCATTTTGTCAATTTTTTGCAAAATTGCGACAAGTATTAAAATTCAATCACTTATAACTCAGTAGTGTTGAATTTCGTCAAAAAAGTCTCTATACATGAAATGTTCAGAAGCCTAAAGTTCATCAGAATAAAATATAAAAAATATATATTTTTGCTTGAAAACAAGCGATGTATCAGTTCGATCGTACCCCCATACTAGCCATTTTGAGACTTTCGGAAGAGTTAACGCTCTTAACTGCTTGGTTTCGAAGATTAAAATTTAAATTTCTAATATCGCATAGAACTAACGTGCAGCCCCTATACGTTATGTTTAAAAAAAATATATAAATTTTTTTTTCAAAATGGCGGCTATCGTAAAAATTCAAAGTGTCATAACTTTGCTAAATAAAATCCTACTGAAAAATGTCGTATGCAAAAAGTGTTTGGAATTTTAATTTGCATATAAAAGCAATTTTTAATTATTTTTTTTTTAATAAAAACCGAGTCTTACCATATATTGACCGAGACCTCGAACGAGCTTTTATGCGACTCTGCATACAGTTAACGCTCGTATGAGGTTTCTATTTAAGAAATCGACTTGAATTTTTTAAACAAAACAGAGCTTTCAACTATACTTACGATACTATAAAAAAAAATTAAAAATTAAAAAATAAAAGTATTTTTTTTTCAAAACACGTTTAGTGTGATGAGTCGATCGACCCACCATACATACGCTCATAAGATTTTCAATATAGTTAAGGTCAGTGTGAGCTTATTTATACATATTTGAATTTTAATTTTTGTGACAGTATAGAATTCTTAAGCATCCTGTGTATGTTTGTTAGCAAAATCCATTTTGTCAATTTTTTGCAAAATTGCGACAAGTATTAAAATTCAATCACTTATAACTCAGTAGTGTTGAATTTCGTCAAAAAAGTCTCTATACATGAAATGTTCAGAAGCCTAAAGTTCATCAGAATAAAATATAAAAAATATATATTTTTGCTTGAAAACAAGCGATGTATCAGTTCGATCGTACCCCCATACTAGCCATTTTGGGACTTTCGGAAGAGTTAACGCTCTTAACTGCTTGGTTTCGAAGATTAAAATTTAAATTTCTAATGTCGCATAGAACTTACGTGCAGCCCCTATACGTTATGTTTAAAAAAAATATATAAAATTTTTTTTCAAAATAGCGGCTATCGTAAAAATTCAAAGTGTCATAACTTTGCTAAATAAAATCCTACTGAAAAATGTCGTATGCAAAAAGTGTTTGGAATTTTAATTTGCATATAAAAGCAATTTTTAATTATTTTTTTTTTAATAAAAACCGAGTCTTACCATATATTGACCGAGACCTCGAACGAGCTTTTATGCGACTCTGCATACAGTTAACGCTCGTATGAGGTTTCTATTTAAGAAATCGACTTGAATTTTTTAAACAAAACAGAGCTTTCAACTATACTTACGATACTATAAAAAAAAATTAAAAATTAAAAAATAAAAGTATTTTTTTTTCAAAACACGTTTAGTGTGATGAGTCGATCGACCCACCATACATACGCTCATAAGATTTTCAATATAGTTAAGGTCAGTGTGAGCTTATTTATACATATTTGAATTTTAATTTTTGTGACAGTATAGAATTCTTAAGCATCCTGTGTATGTTTGTTAGCAAAATCCATTTTGTCAATTTTTTGCAAAATTGCGACAAGTATTAAAATTCAATCACTTATAACTCAGTAGTGTTGAATTTCGTCAAAAAAGTCTCTATACATGAAATGTTCAGAAGCCTAAAGTTCATCAGAATAAAATATAAAAAATATATATTTTTGCTTAAAAACAAGCGATGTATCAGTTCGATCGTACCCCCATACTAGCCATTTTGAGACTTTCGGAAGAGTTAACGCTCTTAACTGCTTCGTTTCGAAGATTAAAATTTAAATTTCTAATATCGCATAGAACTAACGTGCAGCCCCTATACGTTATGTTTAAAAAAAATATATAAAATTTTTTTTCAAAATGGCGGCTATCGTAAAAATTCAAAGTGTCATAACTTTGCTAAATAAAATCCTACGGAAAAATGTCGTATGCAAAAAGTGTTTGGAATTTTAATTTGCATATAAAAGCAATTTTTAATTATTTTTTTTTTAATAAAAACCGAGTCTTACCATATATTGACCGAGACCTCGAACGAGCTTTTATGCGACTCTGCATACAGTTAACGCTCGTATGAGGTTTCTATTTAAGAAATCGACTTGAATTTTTTAAACAAAACAGAGCTTTCAACTATACTTACGATACTATAAAAAAAAATTAAAAATTAAAAAATAAAAGTATTTTTTTTTCAAAACACGTTTAGTGTGATGAGTCGATCGACCCACCATACATACGCTCATAAGATTTTCAATATAGTTAAGGTCAGTGTGAGCTTATTTATACATATTTGAATTTTAATTTTTGTGACAGTATAGAATTCTTAAGCATCCTGTGTATGTTTGTTAGCAAAATCCATTTTGTCAATTTTTTGCAAAATTGCGACAAGTATTAAAATTCAATCACTTATAACTCAGTAGTGTTGAATTTCGTCAAAAAAGTCTCTATACATGAAATGTTCAGAAGCCTAAAGTTCATCAGAATAAAATATAAAAAATATATATTTTTGCTTGAAAACAAGCGATGTATCAGTTCGATCGTACCCCCATACTAGCCATTTTGAGACTTTCGGAAGAGTTAACGCTCTTAACTGCTTGGTTTCTAAGATTAAAATTTAAATTTCTAATATCGCATAGAACTAACGTGCAGCCCCTATACGTTATGTTTAAAAAAAATATATAAAATTTTTTTTCAAAATGGCGGCTATCGTAAAAATTCAAAGTGTCATAACTTTGCTAAATAAAATCCTACTGAAAAATGTCGTATGCAAAAAGTGTTTGGAATTTTAATTTGCATATAAAAGCAATTTTTAATTATTTTTTTTTTAATAAAAACCGAGTCTTATAATATATTGACCGAGACCTCGAACGAGCTTTTATGCGACTCTGCATACAGTTAACGCTCGTATGAGGTTTCTATTTAAGAAATCGACTTGAATTTTTTAAACAAAACAGAGCTTTCAACTATACTTACGATACTATAAAAAAAAATTAAAAATTAAAAAATAAAAGTATTTTTTTTTCAAAACACGTTTAGTGTGATGAGTCGATCGACCCACCATACATACGCTCATAGGATTTTCAATATAGTTAAGGTCAGTGTGAGCTTATTTATACATATTTGAATTTTAATTTTTGTGACAGTATAGAATTCTTAAGCATCCTGTGTATGTTTGTTAGCAAAATCCATTTTGTCAATTTTTTGCAAAATTGCGACAAGTATTAAAATTCAATCACTTATAACTCAGTAGTGTTGAATTTCGTCAAAAAAGTCTCTATACATGAAATGTTCAGAAGCCTAAAGTTCATCAGAATAAAATATAAAAAATATATATTTTTGCTTGAAAACAAGCGATGTATCAGTTCGATCGTACCCCCATACTAGCCATTTTGAGACTTTCGGAAGAGTTAACGCTCTTAACTGCTTGGTTTCGAAGATTAAAATTTAAATTTCTAATATCGCATAGAACTAACGTGCAGCCCCTATACGTTATGTTTAAAAAAAATATATAAAATTTTTTTTCAAAATGGCGACTATCGTAAAAATTCAAAGTGTCATAACTTTGCTAAATAAAATCCTACTGAAAAATGTCGTATGCAAAAAGTGTTTGGAATTTTAATTTGCATATAAAAGCAATTTTTAATTATTTTTTTTTTAATAAAAACCGAGTCTTATTATATATTGACCGAGACCTCGAACGAGCTTTTATGCGACTCTGCATACAGTTAACGCTCGTATGAGGTTTCTATTTAAGAAATCGACTTGAATTTTTTAAACAAAACAGAGCTTTCAACTATACTTACGATACTATAAAAAAAAATTAAAAATTAAAAAATAAAAGTATTTTTTTTTCAAAACACGTTTAGTGTGATGAGTCGATCGACCCACCATACATACGCTCATAAGATTTTCAATATAGTTAAGGTCAGTGTGAGCTTATTTATACATATTTGAATTTTAATTTTTGTGACAGTATAGAATTCTTAAGCATCCTGTGTATGTTTGTTAGCAAAATCCATTTTGTCAATTTTTTGCAAAATTGCGACAAGTATTAAAATTCAATCACTTATAACTCAGTAGTGTTGAATTTCGTCAAAAAAGTCTCTATACATGAAATGTTCAGAAGCCTAAAGTTCATCAGAATAAAATATAAAAAATATATATTTTTGCTTGAAAACAAGCGATGTATCAGTTCGATCGTACCCCCATACTAGCCATTTTGAGACTTTCGGAAGAGTTAACGCTCCTAACTGCTTGGTTTCGAAGATTAAAATTTAAATTTCTAATGTCGCATAGAACTAACGTGCAGCCCCTATACGTTATGTTTAAAAAAAATATATAAAATTTTTTTTCAAAATAGCGGCTATCGTAAAAATTCAAAGTGTCATAACTTTGCTAAATAAAATCCTACTGAAAAATGTCGTATGCAAAAAGTGTTTGGAATTTTAATTTGCATATAAAAGCAATTTTTAATTATTTTTTTTTTAATAAAAACCGAGTCTTACCATATATTGACCGAGACCTCGAACGAGCTTTTATGCGACTCTGCATACAGTTAACGCTCGTATGAGGTTTCTATTTAAGAAATCGACTTGAATTTTTTAAACAAAACAGAGCTTTCAACTATACTTACGATACTATAAAAAAAAATTAAAAATTAAAAAATAAAAGTATTTTTTTTTCAAAACACGTTTAGTGTGATGAGTCGATCGACCCACCATACATACGCTCATAAGATTTTCAATATAGTTAAGGTCAGTGTGAGCTTATTTATACATATTTGAATTTTAATTTTTGTGACAGTATAGAATTCTTAAGCATCCTGTGTATGTTTGTTAGCAAAATCCATTTTGTCAATTTTTTGCAAAATTGCGACAAGTATTAAAATTCAATCACTTATAACTCAGTAGTGTTGAATTTCGTCAAAAAAGTCTCTTTACATGAAATGTTCAGAAGCCTAAAGTTCATCAGAATAAAATATAAAAAATATATATTTTTGCTTGAAAACAAGCGATGTATCAGTTCGATCGTACCCCCATACTAGCCATTTTGAGACTTTCGGAAGAGTTAACGCTCTTAACTGCTTCGTTTCGAAGATTAAAATTTAAATTTCTAATATCGCATAGAACTAACGTGCAGCCCCTATACGTTATGTTTAAAAAAAATATATAAAATTTTTTTTCAAAATGGCGGCTATCGTAAAAATTCAAAGTGTCATAACTTTGCTAAATAAAATCCTACGGAAAAATGTCGTATGCAAAAAGTGTTTGGAATTTTAATTTGCATATAAAAGCAATTTTTAATTATTTTTTTTTTAATAAAAACCGAGTCTTACCATATATTGACCGAGACCTCGAACGAGCTTTTATGCGACTCTGCATACAGTTAACGCTCGTATGAGGTTTCTATTTAAGAAATCGACTTGAATTTTTTAAACAAAACAGAGCTTTCAACTATACTTACGATACTATAAAAAAAAATTAAAAATTAAAAAATAAAAGTATTTTTTTTTCAAAACACGTTTAGTGTGATGAGTCGATCGACCCACCATACATACGCTCATAAGATTTTCAATATAGTTAAGGTCAGTGTGAGCTTATTTATACATATTTGAATTTTAATTTTTGTGACAGTATAGAATTCTTAAGCATCCTGTGTATGTTTGTTAGCAAAATCCATTTTGTCAATTTTTTGCAAAATTGCGACAAGTATTAAAATTCAATCACTTATAACTCAGTAGTGTTGAATTTCGTCAAAAAAGTCTCTATACATGAAATGTTCAGAAGCCTAAAGTTCATCAGAATAAAATATAAAAAATATATATTTTTGCTTGAAAACAAGCGATGTATCAGTTCAATCGTACCCCCATACTAGCCATTTTGAGACTTTCGGAAGAGTTAACGCTCTTAACTGCTTGGTTTCGAAGATTAAAATTTAAATTTCTAATGTCGCATAGAACTAACGTGCAGCCCCTATACGTTATGTTTAAAAAAAATATATAAAATTTTTTTTCAAAATAGCGGCTATCGTAAAAATTCAAAGTGTCATAACTTTGCTAAATAAAATCCTACTGAAAAATGTCGTATGCAAAAAGTGTTTGGAATTTTAATTTGCATATAAAAGCAATTTTTAATTATTTTTTTTTTAATAAAAACCGAGTCTTACCATATATTGACCGAGACCTCGAACGAGCTTTTATGCGACTCTGCATACAGTTAACGCTCGTATGAGGTTTCTATTTAAGAAATCGACTTGAATTTTTTAAACAAAACAGAGCTTTCAACTATACTTACGATACTATAAAAAAAAATTAAAAATTAAAAAATAAAAGTATTTTTTTTTCAAAACACGTTTAGTGTGATGAGTCGATCGACCCACCATACATACGCTCATAAGATTTTCAATATAGTTAAGGTCAGTGTGAGCTTATTTATACATATTTGAATTTTAATTTTTGTGACAGTATAGAATTCTTAAGCATCCTGTGTATGTTTGTTAGCAAAATCCATTTTGTCAATTTTTTGCAAAATTGCGACAAGTATTAAAATTCAATCACTTATAACTCAGTAGTGTTGAATTTCGTCAAAAAAGTCTCTATACATGAAATGTTCAGAAGCCTAAAGTTCATCAGAATAAAATATAAAAAATATATATTTTTGCTTGAAAACAAGCGATGTATCAGTTCGATCGTACCCCCATACTAGCCATTTTGAGACTTTCGGAAGAGTTAACGCTCTTAACTGCTTGGTTTCGAAGATTAAAATTTAAATTTCTAATATCGCATAGAACTAACGTGCAGCCCCTATACGTTATGTTTAAAAAAAATATATAAAATTTTTTTTCAAAATGGCGGCTATCGTAAAAATTCAAAGTGTCATAACTTTGCTAAATAAAATCCTACTGAAAAATGTTGTATGCAAAAAGTGTTTGGAATTTCAATTTGCATATAAAAGCAATTTTTAATTATTTTTTTTTTAATAAAAACCGAGTCTTACCATATATTGACCGAGACCTCGAACGAGCTTTTATGCGACTCTGCATACAGTTAACGCTCGTATGAGGTTTCTATTTAAGAAATCGACTTGAATTTTTTAAACAAAACAGAGCTTTCAACTATACTTACGATACTATAAAAAAAAATTAAAAATTAAAAAATAAAAGTATTTTTTTTTCAAAACACGTTTAGTGTGATGAGTCGATCGACCCACCATACATACGCTCATAAGATTTTCAATATAGTTAAGGTCAGTGTGAGCTTATTTATACATATTTTAATTTTAATTTTTGTGACAGTATAGAATTCTTAAGCATCCTGTGTATGTTTGTTAGCAAAATCCATTTTGTCAATTTTTTGCAAAATTGCGACAAGTATTAAAATTCAATCACTTATAACTCAGTAGTGTTGAATTTCGTCAAAAAAGTCTCTATACATGAAATGTTCAGAAGCCTAAAGTTCATCAGAATAAAATATAAAAAATATATATTTTTGCTTGAAAACAAGCGATGTATCAGTTCGATCGTACCCCCATACTAGCCATTTTGAGACTTTCGGAAGAGTTAACGCTCTTAACTGCTTGGTTTCGAAGATTAAAATTTAAATTTCTAATATCGCATAGAACTAACGTGCAGCCCCTATACGTTATGTTTAAAAAAAATATATAAAATTTTTTTTCAAAATGGCGGCTATCGTAAAAATTCAAAGTGTCATAACTTTGCTAAATAAAATCCTACTAAAAAATGTCGTATGCAAAAAGTGTTTGGAATTTCAATTTGCATATAAAAGCAATTTTTAATTATTTTTTTTTTAATAAAAACCGAGTCTTACCATATATTGACCGAGACCTCGAACGAGCTTTTATGCGACTCTGCATACAGTTAACGCTCGTATGAGGTTTCTATTTAAGAAATCGACTTGAATTTTTTAAACAAAACAGAGCTTTCAACTATACTTACGATACTATAAAAAAAAATTAAAAATTAAAAAATAAAAGTATTTTTTTTTCAAAACACGTTTAGTGTGATGAGTCGATCGACCCACCATACATACGCTCATAAGATTTTCAATATAGTTAAGGTCAGTGTGAGCTTATTTATACATATTTGAATTTTAATTTTTGTGACAGTATAGAATTCTTAAGCATCCTGTGTATGTTTGTTAGCAAAATCCATTTTGTCAATTTTTTGCAAAATTGCGACAAGTATTAAAATTCAATCACTTATAACTCAGTAGTGTTGAATTTCGTCAAAAAAGTCTCTATACATGAAATGTTCAGAAGCCTAAAGTTCATCAGAATAAAATATAAAAAATATATATTTTTGCTTGAAAACAAGCGATGTATCAGTTCGATCGTACCCCCATACTAGCCATTTTGAGACTTTCGGAAGAGTTAACGCTCTTAACTGCTTGGTTTCCAAGATTAAAATTTAAATTTCTAATATCGCATAGAACCAACGTGCAGCCCCTATACGTTATGTTTAAAAAAAATATATAAATTTTTTTTTCAAAATGGCGGCTATCGTAAAAATTCAAAGTGTCATAACTTTGCTAAATAAAATCCTACTGAAAAATGTCGTATGCAAAAAGTGTTTGGAATTTTAATTTGCATATAAAAGCAATTTTTAATTATTTTTTTTTAATAAAAACCGAGTCTTATAATATATTGACCGAGACCTCGAACGAGCTTTTATGCGACTCTGCATACAGTTAACGCTTGTATGAGGTTTCTATTTAAGAAATCGACTTGAATTTTTTAAACAAAACAGAGCTTTCAACTATACTTACGATACTATAAAAAAAAATTAAAAATTAAAAAATAAAAGTATTTTTTTTTCAAAACACGTTTAGTGTGATGAGTCGAT
This sequence comes from Plectrocnemia conspersa, assembly GCF_051122295.1. Taxonomy (NCBI): domain Eukaryota; kingdom Metazoa; phylum Arthropoda; class Insecta; order Trichoptera; family Polycentropodidae; genus Plectrocnemia; species Plectrocnemia conspersa. The sequence goes on from NW_028277171.1 coordinate 699,890, forward strand.
CGACCCACCATACATACGCTCATAAGATTTTCAATATAGTTAAGGTCAGTGTGAGCTTATTTATACATATTTGAATTTTAATTTTTGTGACAGTATAGAATTCTTAAGCATCCTGTGTATGTTTGTTAGCAAAATCCATTTTGTCAATTTTTTGCAAAATTGCGACAAGTATTAAAATTCAATCACTTATAACTCAGTAGTGTTGAATTTCGTCAAAAAAGTCTCTATACATGAAATGTTCAGAAGCCTAAAGTTCATCAGAATAAAATATAAAAAATATATATTTTTGCTTGAAAACAAGCGATGTATCAGTTCGATCGTACCCCCATACTAGCCATTTTGAGACTTTCGGAAGAGTTAACGCTCTTAACTGCTTGGTTTCGAAGATTAAAATTTAAATTTCTAATATCGCATAGAACTAACGTGCAGCCCCTATACGTTATGTTTAAAAAAAATATATAAAATTTTTTTTCAAAATGGCGGCTATCGTAAAAATTCAAAGTGTCATAACTTTGCTAAATAAAATCCTACTGAAAAATGTCGTATGCAAAAAGTGTTTGGAATTTTAATATGCATATAAAAGCAATTTTTAATTATTTTTTTTTTAATAAAAACCGAGTCTTACCATATATTGACCGAGACCTCGAACGAGCTTTTATGCCACTCTGCATACAGTTAACGCTCGTATGAGGTTTCTATTTAAGAAATCGACTTGAATTTTTTAAACAAAACAGAGCTTTCAACTATACTTACGATACTATAAAAAAAAATTAAAAATTAAAAAATAAAAGTATTTTTTTTTCAAAACACGTTTAGTGTGATGAGTCGATCGACCCACCATACATACGCTCATAAGATTTTCAATATAGTTAAGGTCAGTGTGAGCTTATTTATACATATTTGAATTTTAATTTTTGTGACAGTATAGAATTCTTAAGCATCCTGTGTATGTTTGTTAGCAAAATCCATTTTGTCAATTTTTTGCAAAATTGCGACAAGTATTAAAATTCAATCACTTATAACTCAGTAGTGTTGAATTTCGTCAAAAAAGTCTCTATACATGAAATGTTCAGAACCCTAAAGTTCATCAGAATAAAATATAAAAAATATATATTTTTGCTTGAAAACAAGCGATGTATCAGTTCGATCGTACCCCCATACTAGCCATTTTGAGACTTTCGGAAGAGTTAACGCTCTTAACTGCTTGGTTTCGAAGATTAAAATTTAAATTTCTAATATCGCATAGAACTAACGTGCAGCCCCTATACGTTATGTTTAAAAAAAATATATAAATTTTTTTTTCAAAATGGCGGCTATCGTAAAAATTCAAAGTGTCATAACTTTGCTAAATAAAATCCTACTGAAAAATGTCGTATGCAAAAAGTGTTTGGAATTTTAATTTGCATATAAAAGCAATTTTTAATTTTTTTTTTTTTAATAAAAACCGAGTCTTACCATATATTGACCGAGACCTCGAACGAGCTTTTATGCGACTCTGCATACAGTTAACGCTCGTATGAGGTTTCTATTTAAGAAATCGACTTGAATTTTTTAAACAAAACAGAGCTTTCAACTATACTTACGATACTATAAAAAAAAATTAAAAATCAAAAAATAAAAGTATTTTTTTTTCAAAACACGTTTAGTGTGATGAGTCGATCGACCCACCATACATACGCTCATAAGATTTTCAATATAGTTAAGGTCAGTGTGAGCTTATTTATACATATTTGAATTTTAATTTTTGTGACAGTATAGAATTCTTAAGCATCCTGTGTATGTTTGTTAGCAAAATCCATTTTGTCAATTTTTTGCAAAATTGCGACAAGTATTAAAATTCAATCACTTATAACTCAGTAGTGTTGAATTTCGTCAAAAAAGTCTCTATACATGAAATGTTCAGAAGCCTAAAGTTCATCAGAATAAAATATAAAAAATATATATTTTTGCTTGAAAACAAGCGATGTATCAGTTCGATCGTACCCCCATACTAGCCATTTTGAGACTTTCGGAAGAGTTAACGCTCTTAACTGCTTGGTTTCGAAGATTAAAATTTAAATTTCTAATATCGCATAGAACTAACGTGCAGCCCCTATACGTTATGTTTAAAAAAAATATATAAAATTTTTTTTCAAAATGGCGGCTATCGTAAAAATTCAAAGTGTCATAACTTTGCTAAATAAAATCCTACTAAAAAATGTCGTATGCAAAAAGTGTTTGGAATTTCAATTTGCATATAAAAGCAATTTTTAATTATTTTTTTTTTAATAAAAACCGAGTCTTACCATATATTGACCGAGACCTCGAACGAGCTTTTATGCGACTCTGCATACAGTTAACGCTCGTATGAGGTTTCTATTTAAGAAATCGACTTGAATTTTTTAAACAAAACAGAGCTTTCAACTATACTTACGATACTATAAAAAAAAATTAAAAATTAAAAAATAAAAGTATTTTTTTTTCAAAACACGTTTAGTGTGATGAGTCGATCGACCCACCATACATACGCTCATAAGATTTTCAATATAGTTAAGGTCAGTGTGAGCTTATTTATACATATTTGAATTTTAATTTTTGTGACAGTATAGAATTCTTAAGCATCCTGTGTATGTTTGTTAGCAAAATCCATTTTGTCAATTTTTTGCAAAATTGCGACAAGTATTAAAATTCAATCACTTATAACTCAGTAGTGTTGAATTTCGTCAAAAAAGTCTCTATACATGAAATGTTCAGAAGCCTAAAGTTCATCAGAATAAAATATAAAAAATATATATTTTTGCTTGAAAACAAGCGATGTATCAGTTCGATCGTACCCCCATACTAGCCATTTTGAGACTTTCGGAAGAGTTAACGCTCTTAACTGCTTGGTTTCGAAGATTAAAATTTAAATTTCTAATATCGCATAGAACTAACGTGCAGCCCCTATACGTTATGTTTAAAAAAAATATATAAAATTTTTTTTCAAAATGGCGGCTATCGTAAAAATTCAAAGTGTCATAACTTTGCTAAATAAAATCCTACTGAAAAATGTTGTATGCAAAAAGTGTTTGGAATTTCAATTTGCATATAAAAGCAATTTTTAATTATTTTTTTTTTAATAAAAACCGAGTCTTACCATATATTGACCGAGACCTCGAACGAGCTTTTATGCGACTCTGCATACAGTTAACGCTCGTATGAGGTTTCTATTTAAGAAATCGACTTGAATTTTTTAAACAAAACAGAGCTTTCAACTATACTTACGATACTATAAAAAAAAATTAAAAAATAAAAGTATTTTTTTTTCAAAACACGTTTAGTGTGATGAGTCGATCGACCCACCATACATACGCTCATAAGATTTTCAATATAGTTAAGGTCAGTGTGAGCTTATTTATACATATTTTAATTTTAATTTTTGTGACAGTATAGAATTCTTAAGCATCCTGTGTATGTTTGTTAGCAAAATCCATTTTGTCAATTTTTTGCAAAATTGCGACAAGTATTAAAATTCAATCACTTATAACTCAGTAGTGTTGAATTTCGTCAAAAAAGTCTCTATACATGAAATGTTCAGAAGCCTAAAGTTCATCAGAATAAAATATAAAAAATATATATTTTTGCTTGAAAACAAGCGATGTATCAGTTCGATCGTACCCCCATACTAGCCATTTTGAGACTTTCGGAAGAGTTAACGCTCTTAACTGCTTGGTTTCGAAGATTAAAATTTAAATTTCTAATATCGCATAGAACTAACGTGCAGCCCCTATACGTTATGTTTAAAAAAAATATATAAAATTTTTTTTCAAAATGGCGGCTATCGTAAAAATTCAAAGTGTCATAACTTTGCTAAATAAAATCCTACTAAAAAATGTCGTATGCAAAAAGTGTTTGGAATTTCAATTTGCATATAAAAGCAATTTTTAATTATTTTTTTTTTAATAAAAACCGAGTCTTACCATATATTGACCGAGACCTCGAACGAGCTTTTATGCGACTCTGCATACAGTTAACGCTCGTATGAGGTTTCTATTTAAGAAATCGACTTGAATTTTTTAAACAAAACAGAGCTTTCAACTATACTTACGATACTATAAAAAAAAATTAAAAATTAAAAAATAAAAGTATTTTTTTTTCAAAACACGTTTAGTGTGATGAGTCGATCGACCCACCATACATACGCTCATAAGATTTTCAATATAGTTAAGGTCAGTGTGAGCTTATTTATACATATTTGAATTTTAATTTTTGTGACAGTATAGAATTCTTAAGCATCCTGTGTATGTTTGTTAGCAAAATCCATTTTGTCAATTTTTTGCAAAATTGCGACAAGTATTAAAATTCAATCACTTATAACTCAGTAGTGTTGAATTTCGTCAAAAAAGTCTCTATACATGAAATGTTCAGAAGCCTAAAGTTCATCAGAATAAAATATAAAAAATATATATTTTTGCTTGAAAACAAGCGATGTATCAGTTCGATCGTACCCCCATACTAGCCATTTTGAGACTTTCGGAAGAGTTAACGCTCTTAACTGCTTGGTTTCGAAGATTAAAATTTAAATTTCTAATGTCGCATAGAACTAACGTGCAGCCCCTATACGTTATGTTTAAAAAAAATATATAAAATTTTTTTTCAAAATGGCGGCTATCGTAAAAATTCAAAGTGTCATAACTTTGCTAAATAAAATCCTACTGAAAAATGTCGTATGCAAAAAGTGTTTGGAATTTTAATTTGCATATAAAAGCAATTTTTAATTATTTTTTTTTTAATAAAAACCGAGTCTTACCATATATTGACCGAGACCTCGAACGAGCTTTTATGCGACTCTGCATACAGTTAACGCTCGTATGAGGTTTCTATTTAAGAAATCGACTTGAATTTTTTAAACAAAACAGAGCTTTTAACTATACTTACGATACTATAAAAAAAAATTAAAAATTAAAAAATAAAAGTATTTTTTTTTCAAAACACGTTTAGTGTGATGAGTCGATCGACCCACCATACATACGCTCATAAGATTTTCAATATAGTTAAGGTCAGTGTGAGCTTATTTATACATATTTGAATTTTAATTTTTGTGACAGTATAGAATTCTTAAGCATCCTGTGTATGTTTGTTAGCAAAATCCATTTTGTCAATTTTTTGCAAAATTGCGACAAGTATTAAAATTCAATCACTTATAACTCAGTAGTGTTGAATTTCGTCAAAAAAGTCTCTATACATGAAATGTTCAGAAGCCTAAAGTTCATCAGAATAAAATATAAAAAATATATATTTTTGCTTGAAAACAAGCGATGTATCAGTTCGATCGTACCCCCATACTAGCCATTTTGAGACTTTCGGAAGAGTTAACGCTCTTAACTGCTTGGTTTCGAAGATTAAAATTTAAATTTCTAATATCGCATAGAACTAACGTGCAGCCCCTATACGTTATGTTTAAAAAAAATATATAAATTTTTTTTTCAAAATGGCGGCTATCGTAAAAATTCAAAGTGTCATAACTTTGCTAAATAAAATCCTACTGAAAAATGTCGTATGCAAAAAGTGTTTGGAATTTTAATTTGCATATAAAAGCAATTTTTAATTATTTTTTTTTAATAAAAACCGAGTCTTTTAATATATTGACCGAGACCTCGAACGAGCTTTTATGCGACTCTGCATACAGTTAACGCTCGTATGAGGTTTCTATTTAAGAAATCGACTTGAATTTTTTAAACAAAACAGAGCTTTCAACTATACTTACGATACTATAAAAAAAAATTAAAAATTAAAAAATAAAAGTATTTTTTTTTCAAAACACGTTTAGTGTGATGAGTCGATCGACCCACCATACATACGCTCATAAGATTTTCAATATAGTTAAGGTCAGTGTGAGCTTATTTATACATATTTGAATTTTAATTTTTGTGACAGTATAGAATTCTTAAGCATCCTGTGTATGTTTGTTAGCAAAATCCATTTTGTCAATTTTTTGCAAAATTGCGACAAGTATTAAAATTCAATCACTTATAACTCAGTAGTGTTGAATTTCGTCAAAAAAGTCTCTATACATGAAATGTTCAGAAGCCTAAAGTTCATCAGAATAAAATATAAAAAATATATATTTTTGCTTGAAAACAAGCGATGTATCAGTTCGATCGTACCCCCATACTAGCCATTTTGAGACTTTCGGAAGAGTTAACGCTCTTAACTGCTTGGTTTCATAGATTAAAATTTAAATTTCTAATGTCGCATAGAACTAACGTGCAGCCCCTATACGTTATGTTTAAAAAAAATATATAAAATTTTTTTTCAAAATGGCGGCTATCGTAAAAATTCAAAGTGTCATAACTTTGCTAAATAAAATCCTACTGAAAAATGTCGTATGCAAAAAGTGTTTGGAATTTTAATTTGCATATAAAAGCAATTTTTAATTATTTTTTTTTTAATAAAAACCGAGTCTTACCATATATTGACCGAGACCTCGAACGAGCTTTTATGCGACTCTGCATACAGTTAACGCTCGTATGAGGTTTCTATTTAAGAAATCGACTTGAATTTTTTAAACAAAACAGAGCTTTTAACTATACTTACGATACTATAAAAAAAAATTAAAAATTAAAAAATAAAAGTATTTTTTTTTCAAAACACGTTTAGTGTGATGAGTCGATCGACCCACCATACATACGCTCATAAGATTTTCAATATAGTTAAGGTCAGTGTGAGCTTATTTATACATATTTGAATTTTAATTTTTGTGACATTATAGAATTCTTAAGCATCCTGTGTATGTTTGTTAGCAAAATCCATTTTGTCAATTTTTTGCAAAATTGCGACAAGTATTAAAATTCAATCACTTATAACTCAGTAGTGTTGAATTTCGTCAAAAAAGTCTCTATACATGAAATGTTCAGAAGCCTAAAGTTCATCAGAATAAAATATAAAAAATATATATTTTTGCTTGAAAACAAGCGATGTATCAGTTCGATCGTACCCCCATACTAGCCATTTTGAGACTTTCGGAAGAGTTAACGCTCTTAACTGCTTGGTTTCGAAGATTAAAATTTAAATTTCTAATATCGCATAGAACTAACGTGCAGCCCCTATACGTTATGTTTAAAAAAAATATATAAATTTTTTTTTCAAAATGGCGGCTATCGTAAAAATTCAAAGTGTCATAACTTTGCTAAATAAAATCCTACTGAAAAATGTCGTATGCAAAAAGTGTTTGGAATTTTAATTTGCATATAAAAGCAATTTTTAATTATTTTTTTTTAATAAAAACCGAGTCTTTTAATATATTGACCGAGACCTCGAACGAGCTTTTATGCGACTCTGCATACAGTTAACGCTCGTATGAGGTTTCTATTTAAGAAATCGACTTGAATTTTTTAAACAAAACAGAGCTTTCAACTATACTTACGATACTATAAAAAAAAATTAAAAATTAAAAAATAAAAGTATTTTTTTTTCAAAACACGTTTAGTGTGATGAGTCGATCGACCCACCATACATACGCTCATAAGATTTTCAATATAGTTAAGGTCAGTGTGAGCTTATTTATACATATTTGAATTTTAATTTTTGTGACAGTATAGAATTCTTAAGCATCCTGTGTATGTTTGTTAGCAAAATCCATTTTGTCAATTTTTTGCAAAATTGCGACAAGTATTAAAATTCAATCACTTATAACTCAGCAGTGTTGAATTTCGTCAAAAAAGTCTCTATACATGAAATGTTCAGAAGCCTAAAGTTCATCAGAATAAAATATAAAAAATATATATTTTTGCTTGAAAACAAGCGATGTATCAGTTCGATCGTACCCCCATACTAGCCATTTTGAGACTTTCGGAAGAGTTAACGCTCTTAACTGCTTGGTTTCGAAGATTAAAATTTAAATTTCTAATATCGCATAGAACTAACGTGCAGCCCCTATACGTTATGTTTAAAAAAAATATATAAAATTTTTTTTCAAAATGGCGGCTATCGTAAAAATTCAAAGTGTCATAACTTTGCTAAATAAAATCCTACTAAAAAATGTTGTATGCAAAAAGTGTTTGGAATTTTAATTTGCATATAAAAGCAATTTTTAATTATTTTTTTTTTAATAAAAACCGAGTCTTACCATATATTGACCGAGACCTCGAACGAGCTTTTATGCGACTCTGCATACAGTTAACGCTCGTATGAGGTTTCTATTTAAGAAATCGACTTGAATTTTTTAAACAAAACAGAGCTTTCAACTATACTTACGATACTATAAAAAAAAATTAAAAATTAAAAAATAAAAGTATTTTTTTTTCAAAACACGTTTAGTGTGATGAGTCGATCGACCCACCATACATACGCTCATAAGATTTTCAATATAGTTAAGGTCAGTGTAAGCTTATTTATACATATTTTAATTTTAATTTTTGTGACAGTATAGAATTCTTAAGCATCCTGTGTATGTTTGTTAGCAAAATCCATTTTGTCAATTTTTTGCAAAATTGCGACAAGTATTAAAATTCAATCACTTATAACTCAGTAGTGTTGAATTTTGTCAAAAAAGTCTCTATACATGAAATGTTCAGAAGCCTAAAGTTCATCAGAATAAAATATAAAAAATATATATTTTTGCTTGAAAACAAGCGATGTATCAGTTCGATCGTACCCCCATACTAGCCATTTTGAGACTTTCGGAAGAGTTAACGCTCTTAACTGCTTGGTTTCGAAGATTAAAATTTAAATTTCTAATATCGCATAGAACTAACGTGCAGCCCCTATACGTTATGTTTAAAAAAAATATATAAAATTTTTTTTCAAAATATCGGCTATCGTAAAAATTCAAAGTGTCATAACTTTGCTAAATAAAATCCTACTGAAAAATGTCGTATGCAAAAAGTGTTTGGAATTTTAATTTGCATATAAAAGCAATTTTTAATTATTTTTTTTTTAATAAAAACCGAGTCTTACCATATATTGACCGAGACCTCGAACGAGCTTTTATGCGACTCTGCATACAGTTACCGCTCGTATGAGGTTTCTATTTAAGAAATCGACTTGAATTTTTTAAACAAAACAGAGCTTTCAACTATACTTACGATACTATAAAAAAAAATTAAAAATTAAAAAATAAAAGTATTTTTTTTTCAAAACACGTTTAGTGTGATGAGTCGATCGACCCACCATACATACGCTCATAAGATTTTCAATATAGTTAAGGTCAGTGTGAGCTTATTTATACATATTTGAATTTTAATTTTTGTGACAGTATAGAATTCTTAAGCATCCTGTGTATGTTTGTTAGCAAAATCCATTTTGTCAATTTTTTGCAAAATTGCGACAAGTATTAAAATTCAATCACTTATAACTCAGTAGTGTTGAATTTCGTCAAAAAAGTCTCTATACATGAAATGTTCAGAAGCCTAAAGTTCATCAGAATAAAATATAAAAAATATATATTTTTGCTTGAAAACAAGCGATGTATCAGTTCGATCGTACCCCCATACTAGCCATTTTGAGACTTTCGGAAGAGTTAACGCTCTTAACTGCTTCGTTTCGAAGATTAAAATTTAAATTTCTAATATCGCATAGAACTAACGTGCAGCCCCTATACGTTATGTTTAAAAAAAATATATAAAATTTTTTTTCAAAATGGCGGCTATCGTAAAAATTCAAAGTGTCATAACTTTGCTAAATAAAATCCTACGGAAAAATGTCGTATGCAAAAAGTGTTTGGAATTTTAATTTGCATATAAAAGCAATTTTTAATTATTTTTTTTTTAATAAAAACCGAGTCTTACCATATATTGACCGAGACCTCGAACGAGCTTTTATGCGACTCTGCATACAGTTAACGCTCGTATGAGGTTTCTATTTAAGAAATCGACTTGAATTTTTTAAACAAAACAGAGCTTTCAACTATACTTACGATACTATAAAAAAAAATTAAAAATTAAAAAATAAAAGTATTTTTTTTTCAAAACACGTTTAGTGTGATGAGTCGATCGACCCACCATACATACGCTCATAAGATTTTCAATATAGTTAAGGTCAGTGTGAGCTTATTTATACATATTTGAATTTTAATTTTTGTGACAGTATAGAATTCTTAAGCATCCTGTGTATGTTTGTTAGCAAAATCCATTTTGTCAATTTTTTGCAAAATTGCGACAAGTATTAAAATTCAATCACTTATAACTCAGTAGTGTTGAATTTCGTCAAAAAAGTCTCTATACATGAAATGTTCAGAAGCCTAAAGTTCATCAGAATAAAATATAAAAAATATATATTTTTGCTTGAAAACAAGCGATGTATCAGTTCGATCGTACCCCCATACTAGCCATTTTGAGACTTTCGGAAGAGTTAACGCTCTTAACTGCTTGGTTTCCAAGATTAAAATTTAAATTTCTAATATCGCATAGAACCAACGTGCAGCCCCTATACGTTATGTTTAAAAAAAATATATAAAATTTTTTTTCAAAATGGCGGCTATCGTAAAAATTCAAAGTGTCATAACTTTGCTAAATAAAATCCTACTGAAAAATGTCGTATGCAAAAAGTGTTTGGAATTTTAATTTGCATATAAAAGCAATTTTTAATTATTTTTTTTTAATAAAAACCGAGTCTTATAATATATTGACCGAGACCTCGAACGAGCTTTTATGCGACTCTGCATACAGTTAACGCTCGTATGAGGTTTCTATTTAAGAAATCGACTTGAATTTTTTAAACAAAACAGAGCTTTCAACTATACTTACGATACTATAAAAAAAAATTAAAAATTAAAAAATAAAAGTATTTTTTTTTCAAAACACGTTTAGTGTGATGAGTCGATCGACCCACCATACATACGCTCATAAGATTTTCAATATAGTTAAGGTCAGTGTGAGCTTATTTATACATATTTGAATTTTAATTTTTGTGACAGTATAGAATTCTTAAGCATCCTGTGTATGTTTGTTAGCAAAATCCATTTTGTCAATTTTTTGCAAAATTGCGACAAGTATTAAAATTCAATCACTTATAACTCAGTAGTGTTGAATTTCGTCAAAAAAGTCTCTATACATGAAATGTTCAAAAGCCTAAAGTTCATCAGAATAAAATATAAAAAATATATATTTTTGCTTGAAAACAAGCGATGTATCAGTTCGATCGTACCCCCATACTAGCCATTTTGAGACTTTCGGAAGAGTTAACGCTCTTAACTGCTTGGTTTCGAAGATTAAAATTTAAATTTCTAATGTCGCATAGAACTAACGTGCAGCCCCTATACGTTATGCTTAAAAAAAATATATAAAATTTTTTTTCAAAATGGCGGCTATCGTAAAAATTCAAAGTGTCATAACTTTGCTAAATAAAATCCTACTGAAAAATGTCGTATGCAAAAAGTGTTTGGAATTTTAATTTGCATATAAAAGCAATTTTTAATTATTTTTTTTTTAATAAAAACCGAGTCTTACCATATATTGACCGAGACCTCGAACGAGCTTTTATGCGACTCTGCATACAGTTAACGCTCGTATGAGGTTTCTTTTTAAAAATCGACTTGAATTTTTTAAACAAAACAGAGCTTTCAACTATACTTACGATACTATAAAAAAAAATTAAAAATTAAAAAATAAAAGTATTTTTTTTTCAAAACACGTTTAGTGTGATGAGTCGATCGACCCACCATACATACGCTCATAAGATTTTCAATATAGTTAAGGTCAGTGTGAGCTTATTTATACATATTTTAATTTTAATTTTTGTGACAGTATAGAATTCTTAAGCATCCTGTGTATGTTTGTTAGCAAAATCCATTTTGTCAATTTTTTGCAAAATTGCGACAAGTATTAAAATTAAATCACTTATAACTCAGCAGTGTTGAATTTCGTCAAAAAAGTCTCTATACATGAAATGTTCAGAAGCCTAAAGTTCATCAGAATAAAATATAAAAAATATATATTTTTGCTTGAAAACAAGCGATGTATCAGTTCGATCGTACCCCCATACTAGCCATTTTGAGACTTTCGGAAGAGTTAACGCTCTTAACTGCTTGGTTTCGAAGATTAAAATTTAAATTTCTAATATCGCATAGAACTAACGTGCAGCCCCTATACGTTATGTTTAAAAAAAATATATAAAAATTTTTTTCAAAATGGCGGCTATCGTAAAAATTCAAAGTGTCATAACTTTGCTAAATAAAATCCTACTGAAAAATGTCGTATGCAAAAAGTGTTTGGAATTTTAATTTGCATATAAAAGCAATTTTTAATTATTTTTTTTTTAATAAAAACCGAGTCTTACCATATATTGACCGAGACCTCGAACGAGCTTTTATGCGACTCTGCATACAGTTAACGCTCGTATGAGGTTTCTATTTAAGAAATCGACTTGAATTTTTTAAACAAAACAGAGCTTTCAACTATACTTACGATACTATAAAAAAAAATTAAAAATTAAAAAATAAAAGTATTTTTTTTTCAAAACACGTTTAGTGTGATGAGTCGATCGACCCACCATACATACGCTCATAAGATTTTCAATATAGTTAAGGTCAGTGTAAGCTTATTTATACATATTTTAATTTTAATTTTTGTGACAGTATAGAATTCTTAAGCATCCTGTGTATGTTTGTTAGCAAAATCCATTTTGTCAATTTTTTGCAAAATTGCGACAAGTATTAAAATTCAATCACTTATAACTCAGTAGTGTTGAATTTTGTCAAAAAAGTCTCTATACATGAAATGTTCAGAAGCCTAAAGTTCATCAGAATAAAATATAAAAAATATATATTTTTGCTTGAAAACAAGCGATGTATCAGTTCGATCGTACCCCCATACTAGCCATTTTGAGACTTTCGGAAGAGTTAACGCTCTTAACTGCTTGGTTTCGAAGATTAAAATTTAAATTTCTAATATCGCATAGAACTAACGTGCAGCCCCTATACGTTATGTTTAAAAAAAATATATAAAATTTTTTTTCAAAATATCGGCTATCGTAAAAATTCAAAGTGTCATAACTTTGCTAAATAAAATCCTACTGAAAAATGTCGTATGCAAAAAGTGTTTGGAATTTTAATTTGCATATAAAAGCAATTTTTAATTATTTTTTTTTTAATAAAAACCGAGTCTTACCATATATTGACCGAGACCTCGAACGAGCTTTTATGCGACTCTGCATACAGTTACCGCTCGTATGAGGTTTCTATTTAAGAAATCGACTTGAATTTTTTAAACAAAACAGAGCTTTCAACTATACTTACGATACTATAAAAAAAAATTAAAAATTAAAAAATAAAAGTATTTTTTTTTCAAAACACGTTTAGTGTGATGAGTCGATCGACCCACCATACATACGCTCATAAGATTTTCAATATAGTTAAGGTCAGTGTGAGCTTATTTATACATATTTGAATTTTAATTTTTGTGACAGTATAGAATTCTTAAGCATCCTGTGTATGTTTGTTAGCAAAATCCATTTTGTCAATTTTTTGCAAAATTGCGACAAGTATTAAAATTCAATCACTTATAACTCAGTAGTGTTGAATTTCGTCAAAAAAGTCTCTATACATGAAATGTTCAGAAGCCTAAAGTTCATCAGAATAAAATATAAAAAATATATATTTTTGCTTGAAAACAAGCGATGTATCAGTTCGATCGTACCCCCATACTAGCCATTTTGAGACTTTCGGAAGAGTTAACGCTCTTAACTGCTTCGTTTCGAAGATTAAAATTTAAATTTCTAATATCGCATAGAACTAACGTGCAGCCCCTATACGTTATGTTTAAAAAAAATATATAAAATTTTTTTTCAAAATGGCGGCTATCGTAAAAATTCAAAGTGTCATAACTTTGCTAAATAAAATCCTACGGAAAAATGTCGTATGCAAAAAGTGTTTGGAATTTTAATTTGCATATAAAAGCAATTTTTAATTATTTTTTTTTTAATAAAAACCGAGTCTTATAATATATTGACCGAGACCTCGAACGAGCTTTTATGCGACTCTGCATACAGTTAACGCTCGTATGAGGTTTCTATTTAAGAAATCGACTTGAATTTTTTAAACAAAACAGAGCTTTCAACTATACTTACGATACTATAAAAAAAAATTAAAAATTAAAAAATAAAAGTATTTTTTTTTCAAAACACGTTTAGTGTGATGAGTCGATCGACCCACCATACATACGCTCATAAGATTTTCAATATAGTTAAGGTCAGTGTGAGCTTATTTATACATATTTGAATTTTAATTTTTGTGACAGTATAGAATTCTTAAGCATCCTGTGTATGTTTGTTAGCAAAATCCATTTTGTCAATTTTTTGCAAAATTGCGACAAGTATTAAAATTCAATCACTTATAACTCAGTAGTGTTGAATTTCGTCAAAAAAGTCTCTATACATGAAATGTTCAAAAGCCTAAAGTTCATCAGAATAAAATATAAAAAATATATATTTTTGCTTGAAAACAAGCGATGTATCAGTTCGATCGTACCCCCATACTAGCCATTTTGAGACTTTCGGAAGAGTTAACGCTCTTAACTGCTTGGTTTCGAAGATTAAAATTTAAATTTCTAATGTCGCATAGAACTAACGTGCAGCCCCTATACGTTATGCTTAAAAAAAATATATAAAATTTTTTTTCAAAATGGCGGCTATCGTAAAAATTCAAAGTGTCATAACTTTGCTAAATAAAATCCTACTGAAAAATGTCGTATGCAAAAAGTGTTTGGAATTTTAATTTGCATATAAAAGCAATTTTTAATTCTTTTTTTTTTAATAAAAACCGAGTCTTACCATATATTGACCGAGACCTCGAACGAGCTTTTATGCGACTCTGCATACAGTTAACGCTCGTATGAGGTTTCTATTTAAAAATCGACTTGAATTTTTTAAACAAAACAGAGCTTTCAACTATACTTACGATACTATAAAAAAAAATTAAAAATTAAAAAATAAAAGTATTTTTTTTTCAAAACACGTTTAGTGTGATGAGTCGATCGACCCACCATACATACGCTCATAAGATTTTCAATATAGTTAAGGTCAGTGTGAGCTTATTTATACATATTTTAATTTTAATTTTTGTGACAGTATAGAATTCTTAAGCATCCTGTGTATGTTTGTTAGCAAAATCCATTTTGTCAATTTTTTGCAAAATTGCGACAAGTATTAAAATTCAATCACTTATAACTCAGTAGTGTTGAATTTCGTCAAAAAAGTCTCTATACATGAAATGTTCAGAAGCCTAAAGTTCATCAGAATAAAATATAAAAAATATATATTTTTGCTTGAAAACAAGCGATGTATCAGTTCGATCGTACCCCCATACTAGCCATTTTGAGACTTTCGGAAGAGTTAACGCTCTTAACTGCTTGGTTTCGAAGATTAAAATTTAAATTTCTAATATCGCATAGAACTAACGTGCAGCCCCTATACGTTATGTTTAAAAAAAATATATAAAATTTTTTTTCAAAATGGCGGCTATCGTAAAAATTCAAAGTGTCATAACTTTGCTAAATAAAATCCTACTGAAAAATGTTGTATGCAAAAAGTGTTTGGAATTTCAATTTGCATATAAAAGCAATTTTTAATTATTTTTTTTTTAATAAAAACCGAGTCTTACCATATATTGACCGAGACCTCGAACGAGCTTTTATGCGACTCTGCATACAGTTAACGCTCGTATGAGGTTTCTATTTAAGAAATCGACTTGAATTTTTTAAACAAAACAGAGCTTTCAACTATACTTACGATACTATAAAAAAAAATTAAAAATTAAAAAATAAAAGTATTTTTTTTTCAAAACACGTTTAGTGTGATGAGTCGATCGACCCACCATACATACGCTCATAAGATTTTCAATATAGTTAAGGTCAGTGTGAGCTTATTTATACATATTTTAATTTTAATTTTTGTGACAGTATAGAATTCTTAAGCATCCTGTGTATGTTTGTTAGCAAAATCCATTTTGTCAATTTTTTGCAAAATTGCGACAAGTATTAAAATTCAATCACTTATAACTCAGTAGTGTTGAATTTCGTCAAAAAAGTCTCTATACATGAAATGTTCAGAAGCCTAAAGTTCATCAGAATAAAATATAAAAAATATATATTTTTGCTTGAAAACAAGCGATGTATCAGTTCGATCGTACCCCCATACTAGCCATTTTGAGACTTTCGGAAGAGTTAACGCTCTTAACTGCTTGGTTTCTAAGATTAAAATTTAAATTTCTAATATCGCATAGAACTAACGTGCAGCCCCTATACGTTATGTTTAAAAAAAATATATAAAATTTTTTTTCAAAATGGCGGCTATCGTAAAAATTCAAAGTGTCATAACTTTGCTAAATAAAATCCTACTGAAAAATGTCGTATGCAAAAAGTGTTTGGAATTTTAATTTGCATATAAAAGCAATTTTTAATTATTTTTTTTAATAAAAACCGAGTCTTACCATATATTGACCGAGACCTCGAACGAGCTTTTATGCGACTCTGCATACAGTTAACGCTCGTATGAGGTTTCTATTTAAGAAATCGACTTGAATTTTTTAAACAAAACAGAGCTTTCAACTATACTTACGATACTATAAAAAAAAATTAAAAATTAAAAAATAAAAGTATTTTTTTTTCAAAACACGTTTAGTGTGATGAGTCGATCGACCCACCATACATACGCTCATAAGATTTTCAATATAGTTAAGGTCAGTGTGAGCTTATTTATACATATTTGAATTTTAATTTTTGTGACAGTATAGAATTCTTAAGCATCCTGTGTATGTTTGTTAGCAAAATCCATTTTGTCAATTTTTTGCAAAATTGCGACAAGTATTAAAATTCAATCACTTATAACTCAGTAGTGTTGAATTTCGTCAAAAAAGTCTCTATACATGAAATGTTCAGAAGCCTAAAGTTCATCAGAATAAAATATAAAAAATATATATTTTTGCTTGAAAACAAGCGATGTATCAGTTCGATCGTACCCCCATACTAGCCATTTTGAGACTTTCGGAAGAGTTAACGCTCTTAACTGCTTGGTTTCAAAGATTAAAATTTAAATTTCTAATGTCGCATAGAACTAACGTGCAGCCCCTATACGTTATGTTTAAAAAAAATATATAAAATTTTTTTTCAAAATGGCGGCTATCGTAAAAATTCAAAGTGTCATAACTTTGCTAAATAAAATCCTACTGAAAAATGTCGTATGCAAAAAGTGTTTGGAATTTTAATTTGCATATAAAAGCAATTTTTAATTATTTTTTTTTTAATAAAAACCGAGTCTTACCATATATTGACCGAGACCTCGAACGAGCTTTTATGCGACTCTGCATACAGTTAACGCTCGTATGAGGTTTCTATTTAAGAAATCGACTTGAATTTTTTAAACAAAACAGAGCTTTTAACTATACTTACGATACTATAAAAAAAAATTAAAAATTAAAAAATAAAATTATTTTTTTTTCAAAACACGTTTAGTGTGATGAGTCGATCGACCCACCATACATACGCTCATAAGATTTTCAATATAGTTAAGGTCAGTGTGAGCTTATTTATACATATTTGAATTTTAATTTTTGTGACAGTATAGAATTCTTAAGCATCCTGTGTATGTTTGTTAGCAAAATCCATTTTGTCAATTTTTTGCAAAATTGCGACAAGTATTAAAATTCAATCACTTATAACTCAGTAGTGTTGAATTTCGTCAAAAAAGTCTCTATACATGAAATGTTCAGAAGCCTAAAGTTCATCAGAATAAAATATAAAAAATATATATTTTTGCTTGAAAACAAGCGATGTATCAGTTCGATCGTACCCCCATACTAGCCATTTTGAGACTTTCGGAAGAGTTAACGCTCTTAACTGCTTGGTTTCGAAGATTAAAATTTAAATTTCTAATATCGCATAGAACTAACGTGCAGCCCCTATACGTTATGTTTAAAAAAAATATATAAATTTTTTTTTCAAAATGGCGGCTATCGTAAAAATTCAAAGTGTCATAACTTTGCTAAATAAAATCCTACTGAAAAATGTCGTATGCAAAAAGTGTTTGGAATTTTAATTTGCATATAAAAGCAATTTTTAATTATTTTTTTTTAATAAAAACCGAGTCTTTTAATATATTGACCGAGACCTCGAACGAGCTTTTATGCGACTCTGCATACAGTTAACGCTCGTATGAGGTTTCTATTTAAGAAATCGACTTGAATTTTTTAAACAAAACAGAGCTTTCAACTATACTTACGATACTATAAAAAAAAATTAAAAATTAAAAAATAAAAGTATTTTTTTTTCAAAACACGTTTAGTGTGATGAGTCGATCGACCCACCATACATACGCTCATAAGATTTTCAATATAGTTAAGGTCAGTGTGAGCTTATTTATACATATTTGAATTTTAATTTTTGTGACAGTATAGAATTCTTAAGCATCCTGTGTATGTTTGTTAGCAAAATCCATTTTGTCAATTTTTTGCAAAATTGCGACAAGTATTAAAATTCAATCACTTATAACTCAGTAGTGTTGAATTTCGTCAAAAAAGTCTCTATACATGAAATGTTCAAAAGCCTAAAGTTCATCAGAATAAAATATAAAAAATATATATTTTTGCTTGAAAACAAGCGATGTATCAGTTCGATCGTACCCCCATACTAGCCATTTTGAGACTTTCGGAAGAGTTAACGCTCTTAACTGCTTGGTTTCGAAGATTAAAATTTAAATTTCTAATGTCGCATAGAACTAACGTGCAGCCCCTATACGTTATGCTTAAAAAAAATATATAAATTTTTTTTTCAAAATGGCGGCTATCGTAAAAATTCAAAGTGTCATAACTTTGCTA
The DNA here is from genome assembly GCF_051122295.1 of Plectrocnemia conspersa. NCBI lineage: Eukaryota > Metazoa > Arthropoda > Insecta > Trichoptera > Polycentropodidae > Plectrocnemia > Plectrocnemia conspersa. Next base: position 718,653 of record NW_028277171.1, read on the forward strand.
AATAAAATCCTACTGAAAAATGTCGTATGCAAAAAGTGTTTGGAATTTTAATTTGCATATAAAAGCAATTTTTAATTATTTTTTTTTTAATAAAAACCGAGTCTTACCATATATTGACCGAGACCTCGAACGAGCTTTTATGCGACTCTGCATACAGTTAACGCTCGTATGAGGTTTCTTTTTAAAAATCGACTTGAATTTTTTAAACAAAACAGAGCTTTCAACTATACTTACGATACTATAAAAAAAAATTAAAAATTAAAAAATAAAAGTATTTTTTTTTCAAAACACGTTTAGTGTGATGAGTCGATCGACCCACCATACATACGCTCATAAGATTTTCAATATAGTTAAGGTCAGTGTGAGCTTATTTATACATATTTGAATTTTAATTTTTGTGACAGTATAGAATTCTTAAGCATCCTGTGTATGTTTGTTAGCAAAATCCATTTTGTCAATTTTTTGCAAAATTGCGACAAGTATTAAAATTCAATCACTTATAACTCAGTAGTGTTGAATTTCGTCAAAAAAGTCTCTATACATGAAATGTTCAGAAGCCTAAAGTTCATCAGAATAAAATATAAAAAATATATATTTTTGCTTGAAAACAAGCGATGTATCAGTTCGATCGTACCCCCATACTAGCCATTTTGAGACTTTCGGAAGAGTTAACGCTCTTAACTGCTTGGTTTCGAAGATTAAAATTTAAATTTCTAATATCGCATAGAACTAACGTGCAGCCCCTATACGTTATGTTTAAAAAAAATATATAAAATTTTTTTTCAAAATGGCGGCTATCGTAAAAATTCAAAGTGTCATAACTTTGCTAAATAAAATCCTACTGAAAAATGTTGTATGCAAAAAGTGTTTGGAATTTTAATTTGCATATAAAAGCAATTTTTAATTATTTTTTTTTTAATAAAAACCGAGTCTTACCATATATTGACCGAGACCTCGAACGAGCTTTTATGCGACTCTGCATACAGTTAACGCTCGTATGAGGTTTCTATTTAAGAAATCGACTTGAATTTTTTAAACAAAACAGAGCTTTCAACTATACTTACGATACTATAAAAAAAAATTAAAAATTAAAAAATAAAAGTATTTTTTTTTCAAAACACGTTTAGTGTGATGAGTCGATCGACCCACCATACATACGCTCATAAGATTTTCAATATAGTTAAGGTCAGTGTAAGCTTATTTATACATATTTTAATTTTAATTTTTGTGACAGTATAGAATTCTTAAGCATCCTGTGTATGTTTGTTAGCAAAATCCATTTTGTCAATTTTTTGCAAAATTGCGACAAGTATTAAAATTCAATCACTTATAACTCAGTAGTGTTGAATTTTGTCAAAAAAGTCTCTATACATGAAATGTTCAGAAGCCTAAAGTTCATCAGAATAAAATATAAAAAATATATATTTTTGCTTGAAAACAAGCGATGTATCAGTTCGATCGTACCCCCATACTAGCCATTTTGAGACTTTCGGAAGAGTTAACGCTCTTAACTGCTTGGTTTCGAAGATTAAAATTTAAATTTCTAATATCGCATAGAACTAACGTGCAGCCCCTATACGTTATGTTTAAAAAAAATATATAAAATTTTTTTTCAAAATATCGGCTATCGTAAAAATTCAAAGTGTCATAACTTTGCTAAATAAAATCCTACTGAAAAATGTCGTATGCAAAAAGTGTTTGGAATTTTAATTTGCATATAAAAGCAATTTTTAATTATTTTTTTTTTAATAAAAACCGAGTCTTACCATATATTGACCGAGACCTCGAACGAGCTTTTATGCGACTCTGCATACAGTTACCGCTCGTATGAGGTTTCTATTTAAGAAATCGACTTGAATTTTTTAAACAAAACAGAGCTTTCAACTATACTTACGATACTATAAAAAAAAATTAAAAATTAAAAAATAAAAGTATTTTTTTTTCAAAACACGTTTAGTGTGATGAGTCGATCGACCCACCATACATACGCTCATAAGATTTTCAATATAGTTAAGGTCAGTGTGAGCTTATTTATACATATTTGAATTTTAATTTTTGTGACAGTATAGAATTCTTAAGCATCCTGTGTATGTTTGTTAGCAAAATCCATTTTGTCAATTTTTTGCAAAATTGCGACAAGTATTAAAATTCAATCACTTATAACTCAGTAGTGTTGAATTTCGTCAAAAAAGTCTCTATACATGAAATGTTCAGAAGCCTAAAGTTCATCAGAATAAAATATAAAAAATATATATTTTTGCTTGAAAACAAGCGATGTATCAGTTCGATCGTACCCCCATACTAGCCATTTTGAGACTTTCGGAAGAGTTAACGCTCTTAACTGCTTGGTTTCGAAGATTAAAATTTAAATTTCTAATATCGCATAGAACTAACGTGCAGCCCCTATACGTTATGTTTAAAAAAAATATATAAAATTTTTTTTCAAAATGGCGGCTATCGTAAAAATTCAAAGTGTCATAACTTTGCTAAATAAAATCCTACTGAAAAATGTCGTATGCAAAAAGTGTTTGGAATTTTAATTTGCATATAAAAGCAATTTTTAATTATTTTTTTTTTAATAAAAACCGAGTCTTACCATATATTGACCGAGACCTCGAACGAGCTTTTATGCGACTCTGCATACAGTTAACGCTCGTATGAGGTTTCTATTTAAGAAATCGACTTGAATTTTTTAAACAAAACAGAGCTTTCAACTATACTTACGATACTATAAAAAAAAATTAAAAATTAAAAAATAAAAGTATTTTTTTTTCAAAACACGTTTAGTGTGATGAGTCGATCGACCCACCATACATACGCTCATAAGATTTTCAATATAGTTAAGGTCAGTGTGAGCTTATTTATACATATTTGAATTTTAATTTTTGTGACAGTATAGAATTCTTAAGCATCCTGTGTATGTTTGTTAGCAAAATCCATTTTGTCAATTTTTTGCAAAATTGCGACAAGTATTAAAATTCAATCACTTATAACTCAGTAGTGTTGAATTTCGTCAAAAAAGTCTCTATACATGAAATGTTCAGAAGCCTAAAGTTCATCAGAATAAAATATAAAAAATATATATTTTTGCTTGAAAACAAGCGATGTATCAGTTCGATCGTACCCCCATACTAGCCATTTTGAGACTTTCGGAAGAGTTAACGCTCTTAACTGCTTGGTTTCGAAGATTAAAATTTAAATTTCTAATATCGCATAGAACTAACGTGCAGCCCCTATACGTTATGTTTAAAAAAAATATATAAAATTTTTTTTCAAAATGGCGGCTATCGTAAAAATTCAAAGTGTCATAACTTTGCTAAATAAAATCCTACTGAAAAATGTCGTATGCAAAAAGTGTTTGGAATTTTAATTTGCATATAAAAGCAATTTTTAATTATTTTTTTTTTAATAAAAACCGAGTCTTACCATATATTGACCGAGACCTCGAACGAGCTTTTATGCGACTCTGCATACAGTTAACGCTCGTATGAGGTTTCTATTTAAGAAATCGACTTGAATTTTTTAAACAAAACAGAGCTTTCAACTATACTTACGATACTATAAAAAAAAATTAAAAATTAAAAAATAAAAGTATTTTTTTTTCAAAACACGTTTAGTGTGATGAGTCGATCGACCCACCATACATACGCTCATAAGATTTTCAATATAGTTAAGGTCAGTGTGAGCTTATTTATACATATTTGAATTTTAATTTTTGTGACAGTATAGAATTCTTAAGCATCCTGTGTATGTTTGTTAGCAAAATCCATTTTGTCAATTTTTTGCAAAATTGCGACAAGTATTAAAATTCAATCACTTATAACTCAGTAGTGTTAAATTTCGTCAAAAAAGTCTCTATACATGAAATGTTCAGAAGCCTAAAGTTCATCAGAATAAAATATAAAAAATATATATTTTTGCTTGAAAACAAGCGATGTATCAGTTCGATCGTACCCCCATACTAGCCATTTTGAGACTTTCGGAAGAGTTAACGCTCTTAACTGCTTGGTTTCGAAGATTAAAATTTAAATTTCTATTATCGCATAGAACTAACGTGCAGCCCCTATACGTTATGTTTAAAAAAAATATATAAAATTTTTTTTCAAAATGGCGGCTATCGTAAAAATTCAAAGTGTCATAACTTTGCTAAATAAAATCCTACTGAAAAATGTCGTATGCAAAAAGTGTTTGGAATTTTAATTTGCATATAAAAGCAATTTTTAATTATTTTTTTTTTAATAAAAACCGAGTCTTACCATATATTGACCGAGACCTCGAACGAGCTTTTATGCGACTCTGCATACAGTTAACGCTCGTATGAGGTTTCTATTTAAGAAATCGACTTGAATTTTTTAAACAAAACAGAGCTTTCAACTATACTTACGATACTATAAAAAAAAATTAAAAATTAAAAAATAAAAGTATTTTTTTTTCAAAACACGTTTAGTGTGATGAGTCGATCGACCCACCATACATACGCTCATAAGATTTTCAATATAGTTAAGGTCAGTGTGAGCTTATTTATACATATTTGAATTTTAATTTTTGTGACAGTATAGAATTCTTAAGCATCCTGTGTATGTTTGTTAGCAAAATCCATTTTGTCAATTTTTTGCAAAATTGCGACAAGTATTAAAATTCAATCACTTATAACTCAGTAGTGTTGAATTTCGTCAAAAAAGTCTCTATACATGAAATGTTCAGAAGCCTAAAGTTCATCAGAATAAAATATAAAAAATATATATTTTTGCTTGAAAACAAGCGATGTATCAGTTCGATCGTACCCCCATACTAGCCATTTTGAGACTTTCGGAAGAGTTAACGCTCTTAACTGCTTGGTTTCGAAGATTAAAATTTAAATTTCTAATATCGCATAGAACTAACGTGCAGCCCCTATACGTTATGTTTAAAAAAAATATATAAAATTTTTTTTCAAAATGGCGGCTATCGTAAAAATTCAAAGTGTCATAACTTTGCTAAATAAAATCCTACTGAAAAATGTCGTATGCAAAAAGTGTTTGGAATTTTAATTTGCATATAAAAGCAATTTTTAATTATTTTTTTTTTAATAAAAACCGAGTCTTACCATATATTGACCGAGACCTCGAACGAGCTTTTATGCGACTCTGCATACAGTTAACGCTCGTATGAGGTTTCTATTTAAGAAATCGACTTGAATTTTTTAAACAAAACAGAGCTTTCAACTATACTTACGATACTATAAAAAAAAATTAAAAATTAAAAAATAAAAGTATTTTTTTTTCAAAACACGTTTAGTGTGATGAGTCGATCGACCCACCATACATACGCTCATAAGATTTTCAATATAGTTAAGGTCAGTGTGAGCTTATTTATACATATTTGAATTTTAATTTTTGTGACAGTATAGAATTCTTAAGCATCCTGTGTATGTTTGTTAGCAAAATCCATTTTGTCAATTTTTTGCAAAATTGCGACAAGTATTAAAATTCAATCACTTATAACTCAGTAGTGTTAAATTTCGTCAAAAAAGTCTCTATACATGAAATGTTCAGAAGCCTAAAGTTCATCAGAATAAAATATAAAAAATATATATTTTTGCTTGAAAACAAGCGATGTATCAGTTCGATCGTACCCCCATACTAGCCATTTTGAGACTTTCGGAAGAGTTAACGCTCTTAACTGCTTGGTTTCGAAGATTAAAATTTAAATTTCTATTATCGCATAGAACTAACGTGCAGCCCCTATACGTTATGTTTAAAAAAAATATATAAAATTTTTTTTCAAAATGGCGGCTATCGTAAAAATTCAAAGTGTCATAACTTTGCTAAATAAAATCCTACTGAAAAATGTCGTATGCAAAAAGTGTTTGGAATTTTAATTTGCATATAAAAGCAATTTTTAATTATTTTTTTTTTAATAAAAACCGAGTCTTACCATATATTGACCGAGACCTCGAACGAGCTTTTATGCGACTCTGCATACAGTTAACGCTCGTATGAGGTTTCTATTTAAGAAATCGACTTGAATTTTTTAAACAAAACAGAGCTTTCAACTATACTTACGATACTATAAAAAAAAATTAAAAATTAAAAAATAAAAGTATTTTTTTTTCAAAACACGTTTAGTGTGATGAGTCGATCGACCCACCATACATACGCTCATAAGATTTTCAATATAGTTAAGGTCAGTGTGAGCTTATTTATACATATTTGAATTTTAATTTTTGTGACAGTATAGAATTCTTAAGCATCCTGTGTATGTTTGTTAGCAAAATCCATTTTGTCAATTTTTTGCAAAATTGCGACAAGTATTAAAATTTAATCACTTATAACTCAGTAGTGTTGAATTTCGTCAAAAAAGTCTCTATACATTAAATGTTCAGAAGCCTAAAGTTCATCAGAATAAAATATAAAAAATATATATTTTTGCTTGAAAACAAGCGATGTATCAGTTCGATCGTACCCCCATACTAGCCATTTTGAGACTTTCGGAAGAGTTAACGCTCTTAACTGCTTGGTTTCGAAGATTAAAATTTAAATTTCTTATATCGCATAGAACTAACGTGCAGCCCCTATACGTTATGTTTAAAAAAAATATATAAAATTTTTTTTCAAAATGGCGGCTATCGTAAAAATTCAAAGTGTCATAACTTTGCTAAATAAAATCCTACTGAAAAATGTCGTATGCAAAAAGTGTTTGGAATTTTAATTTGCATATAAAAGCAATTTTTAATTATTTTTTTTTTAATAAAAACCGAGTCTTACCATATATTGACCGAGACCTCGAACGAGCTTTTATGCGACTCTGCATACAGTTAACGCTCGTATGAGGTTTCTATTTAAGAAATCGACTTGAATTTTTTAAACAAAACAGAGCTTTCAACTATACTTACGATACTATAAAAAAAAATTTAAAATTAAAAAATAAAAGTATTTTTTTTTCAAAACACGTTTAGTGTGATGAGTCGATCGACCCACCATACATACGCTCATAAGATTTTCAATATAGTTAAGGTCAGTGTGAGCTTATTTATACATATTTGAATTTTAATTTTTGTGACAGTATAGAATTCTTAAGCATCCTGTGTATGTTTGTTAGCAAAATCCATTTTGTCAATTTTTTGCAAAATTGCGACAAGTATTAAAATTCAATCACTTATAACTCAGTAGTGTTGAATTTCGTCAAAAAAGTCTCTATACATGAAATGTTCAGAAGCCTAAAGTTCATCAGAATAAAATATAAAAAATATATATTTTTGCTTGAAAACAAGCGATGTATCAGTTCGATCGTACCCCCATACTAGCCATTTTGAGACTTTCGGAAGAGTTAACGCTCTTAACTGCTTGGTTTCAAAGATTAAAATTTAAATTTCTAATATCGCATAGAACTAACGTGCAGCCCCTATACGTTATGTTTAAAAAAAATATATAAAATTTTTTTTCAAAATGGCGGCTATCGTAAAAATTCAAAGTGTCATAACTTTGCTAAATAAAATCCTACTGAAAAATGTCGTATGCAAAAAGTGTTTGGAATTTTAATTTGCATATAAAAGCAATTTTTAATTATTTTTTTTTTAATAAAAACCGAGTCTTACCATATATTGACCGAGACCTCGAACGAGCTTTTATGCGACTCTGCATACAGTTAACGCTCGTATGAGGTTTCTATTTAAGAAATCGACTTGAATTTTTTAAACAAAACAGAGCTTTCAACTATACTTACGATACTATAAAAAAAAATTAAAAATTAAAAAATAAAAGTATTTTTTTTTCAAAACACGTTTAGTGTGATGAGTCGATCGACCCACCATACATACGCTCATAAGATTTTCAATATAGTTAAGGTCAGTGTGAGCTTATTTATACATATTTGAATTTTAATTTTTGTGACAGTATAGAATTCTTAAGCATCCTGTGTATGTTTGTTAGCAAAATCCATTTTGTCAATTTTTTGCAAAATTGCGACAAGTATTAAAATTTAATCACTTATAACTCAGTAGTGTTGAATTTCGTCAAAAAAGTCTCTATACATGAAATGTTCAGAAGCCTAAAGTTCATCAGAATAAAATATAAAAAATATATATTTTTGCTTGAAAACAAGCGATGTATCAGTTCGATCGTACCCCCATACTAGCCATTTTGAGACTTTCGGAAGAGTTAACGCTCTTAACTGCTTGGTTTCGAAGATTAAAATTTAAATTTCTAATGTCGCATAGAACTAACGTGCAGCCCCTATACGTTATGTTTAAAAAAAATATATAAAATTTTTTTTCAAAATGGCGGCTATCGTAAAAATTCAAAGTGTCATAACTTTGCTAAATAAAATCCTACTGAAAAATGTCGTATGCAAAAAGTGTTTGGAATTTTAAATTGCATATAAAAGCAATTTTTAATTATTTTTTTTTTAATAAAAACCGAGTCTTACCATATATTGACCGAGACCTCGAACGAGCTTTTATGCGACTCTGCATACAGTTAACGCTCGTATGAGGTTTCTATTTAAGAAATCGACTTGAATTTTTTAAACAAAACAGAGCTTTCAACTATACTTACGATACTATAAAAAAAAATTAAAAATTAAAAAATAAAAGTATTTTTTTTTCAAAACACGTTTAGTGTGATGAGTCGATCGACCCACCATATATACGCTCATAAGATTTTCAATATAGTTAAGGTCAGTGTGAGCTTATTTATACATATTGGAATTTTAATTTTTGTGACAGTATAGAATTCTTAAGCACCCTGTGTATGTTTGTTAGCAAAATCCATTTTGTCAATTTTTTGCAAAATTGCGACAAGTATTAAAATTCAATCACTTATAACTCAGTAGTGTTGAATTTCGTCAAAAAAGTCTCTATACATGAAATGTTCAGAAGCCTAAAGTTCATCAGAATAAAATATAAAAAATATATATTTTTGCTTGAAAACAAGCGATGTATCAGTTCGATCGTACCCCCATACTAGCCATTTTGAGACTTTCGGAAGAGTTAACGCTCTTAACTGCTTGGTTTCGAAGATTAAAATTAAAATTTCTAATATCGCATAGAACTAACGTGCAGCCCCTATACGTTATGTTTAAAAAAAATATATAAAATTTTTTTTCAAAATGGCGGCTATCGTAAAAATTCAAAGTGTCATAACTTTGCTAAATAAAATCCTACTGAAAAATGTCGTATGCAAAAAGTGTTTGGAATTTTAATTTGCATAAAAAAGCAATTTTTAATTATTTTTTTTTTAATAAAAACCGAGTCTTACCATATATTGACCGAGACCTCGAACGAGCTTTTATGCGACTCTGCATACAGTTAACGCTCGTATGAGGTTTCTATTTGAGAAATCGACTTGAATTTTTTAAACAAAACAGAGCTTTCAACTATACTTACGATACTATAAAAAAAAATTAAAAATTAAAAAATAAAAGTATTTTTTTTTCAAAACACGTTTAGTGTGATGAGTCGATCGACCCACCATACATACGCTCATAAGATTTTCAATATAGTTAAGGTCAGTGTGAGCTTATTTATACATATTTTAATTTTAATTTTTGTGACAGTATAGAATTCTTAAGCATCCTGTGTATGTTTGTTAGCAAAATCCATTTTGTCAATTTTTTGCAAAATTGCGACAAGTATTAAAATTCAATCATTTATAACTCAGTAGTGTTGAATTTCGTCAAAAAAGTCTCTATACATGAAATGTTCAGAAGCCTAAAGTTCATCAGAATAAAATATAAAAAATATATATTTTTGCTTGAAAACAAGCGATTTATCAGTTCGATCGTACCCCCATACTAGCCATTTTGAGACTTTCGGAAGAGTTAACGCTCTTAACTGCTTGGTTTCGAAGATTAAAATTTAAATTTCTAATATCGCATAGAACTAACGTGCAGCCCCTATACGTTATGTTTAAAAAAATATATATAAAATTTTTTTTCAAAATGGCGGCTATCGTAAAAATTCAAAGTGTCATAACTTTGCTAAATAAAATCCTACTGAAAAATGTCGTATGCAAAAAGTGTTTGGAATTTTAATTTGCATATAAAAGCAATTTTTAATTATTTTTTTTTTAATAAAAACCGAGTCTTACCATATATTGACCGAGACCTCGAACGAGCTTTTATGCGACTCTGCATACAGTTAACGCTCGTATGAGGTTTCTATTTAAGAAATCGACTTGAATTTTTTAAACAAAACAGAGCTTTCAACTATACTTACGATACTATAAAAAAAAATTAAAAATTAAAAAATAAAAGTATTTTTTTTTCAAAACACGTTTAGTGTGATGAGTCGATCGACCCACCATACATACGCTCATAAGATTTTCAATATAGTTAAGGTCAGTGTGAGCTTATTTATACATATTTGAATTTTAATTTTTGTGACAGTATAGAATTCTTAAGCATCCTGTGTATGTTTGTTAGCAAAATCCATTTTGTCAATTTTTTGCAAAATTGCGACAAGTATTAAAATTCAATCACTTATAACTCAGTAGTGTTGAATTTCGTCAAAAAAGTCTCTATACATGAAATGTTCAGAAGCCTAAAGTTCATCAGAATAAAATATAAAAAATATATATTTTTGCTTGAAAACAAGCGATGTATCAGTTCGATCGTACCCCCATACTAGCCATTTTGAGACTTTCGGAAGAGTTAACGCTCTTAACTGCTTGGTTACGAAGATTAAAATTTAAATTTCTAATATCGCATAGAACTAACGTGCAGCCCCTATACGTTATGTTTAAAAAAAATATATAAAATTTTTTTTCAAAATGGCGGCTATCGTAAAAATTCAAAGTGTCATAACTTTGCTAAATAAAATCCTACTGAAAAATGTCGTATGCAAAAAGTGTTTGGAATTTTAATTTGCATATAAAAGCAATTTTTAATTATTTTTTTTTTAATAAAAACCGAGTCTTACCATATATTGACCGAGACCTCGAACGAGCTTTTATGCGACTCTGCATACAGTTAACGCTCGTATGAGGTTTCTATTTAAGAAATCGACTTGAATTTTTAAAACAAAACAGAGCTTTCAACTATACTTACGATACTATAAAAAAAAATTAAAAATTAAAAAATAAAAGTATTTTTTTTTCAAAACACGTTTAGTGTGATGAGTCGATCGACCCACCATACATACGCTCATAAGATTTTCAATATAGTTAAGGTCAGTGTGAGCTTATTTATACATATTTGAATTTTAATTTTTGTGACAGTATAGAATTCTTAAGCATCCTGTGTATGTTTGTTAGCAAAATCCATTTTGTCAATTTTTTGCAAAATTGCGACAAGTATTAAAATTCAATCACTTATAACTCAGTAGTGTTGAATTTCGTCAAAAAAGTCTCTATACATGAAATGTTCAGAAGCCTAAAGTTCATCAGAATAAAATATAAAAAATATATATTTTTGCTTGAAAACAAGCGATGTATCAGTTCGATCGTACCCCCATACTAGCCATTTTGAGACTTTCGAAAGAGTTAACGCTCTTAACTGCTTGGTTTCGAAGATTAAAATTTAAATTTCTATTATCGCATAGAACTAACGTGCAGCCCCTATACGTTATGTTTAAAAAAAATATATAAAATTTTTTTTCAAAATGGCGGCTATCGTAAAAATTCAAAGTGTCATAACTTTGCTAAATAAAATCCTACTGAAAAATGTCGTATGCAAAAAGTGTTTGGAATTTTAATTTGCATATAAAAGCAATTTTTAATTATTTTTTTTTTAATAAAAACCGAGTCTTACCATATATTGACCGAGACCTCGAACGAGCTTTTATGCGACTCTGCATACAGTTAACGCTCGTATGAGGTTTCTATTTAAGAAATCGACTTGAATTTTTTAAACAAAACAGAGCTTTCAACTATACTTACGATACTATAAAAAAAAATTAAAAATTAAAAAATAAAAGTATTTTTTTTTCAAAACACGTTTAGTGTGATGAGTCGATCGACCCACCATACATACGCTCATAAGATTTTCAATATAGTTAAGGTCAGTGTGAGCTTATTTATACATATTTGAATTTTAATTTTTGTGACAGTATAGAATTCTTAAGCATCCTGTGTATGTTTGTTAGCAAAATCCATTTTGTCAATTTTTTGCAAAATTGCGACAAGTATTAAAATTCAATCACTTATAACTCAGTAGTGTTAAATTTCGTCAAAAAAGTCTCTATACATGAAATGTTCAGAAGCCTAAAGTTCATCAGAATAAAATATAAAAAATATATATTTTTGCTTGAAAACAAGCGATGTATCAGTTCGATCGTACCCCCATACTAGCCATTTTGAGACTTTCGGAAGAGTTAACGCTCTTAACTGCTTGGTTTCTAAGATTAAAATTTAAATTTCTAATATCGCATAGAACTAACGTGCAGCCCCTATACGTTATGTTTAAAAAAAATATATAAAATTTTTTTTCAAAATGGCGGCTATCGTAAAAATTCAAAGTGTCATAACTTTGCTAAATAAAATCCTACTGAAAAATGTCGTATGCAAAAAGTGTTTGGAATTTTAATTTGCATATAAAAGCAATTTTTAATTATTTTTTTTAATAAAAACCGAGTCTTACCATATATTGACCGAGACCTCGAACGAGCTTTTATGCGACTCTGCATACAGTTAACGCTCGTATGAGGTTTCTATTTAAGAAATCGACTTGAATTTTTTAAACAAAACAGAGCTTTCAACTATACTTACGATACTATAAAAAAAAATTAAAAATTAAAAAATAAAAGTATTTTTTTTTCAAAACACGTTTAGTGTGATGAGTCGATCGACCCACCATACATACGCTCATAAGATTTTCAATATAGTTAAGGTCAGTGTGAGCTTATTTATACATATTTGAATTTTAATTTTTGTGACAGTATAGAATTCTTAAGCATCCTGTGAATGTTTGTTAGCAAAATCCATTTTGTCAATTTTTTGCAAAATTGCGACAAGTATTAAAATTCAATCACTTATAACTCAGTAGTGTTGAATTTCGTCAAAAAAGTCTCTATACATGAAATGTTCAGAAGCCTAAAGTTCATCAGAATAAAATATAAAAAATATATATTTTTGCTTGAAAACAAGCGATGTATCAGTTCGATCGTACCCCCATACTAGCCATTTTGAGACTTTCGGAAGAGTTAACGCTCTTAACTGCTTGGTTTCGAAGATTAAAATTTAAATTTCTAATATCGCATAGAACTAACGTGCAGCCCCTATACGTTATGTTTAAAAAAAATATATAAAATTTTTTTTCAAAATGGCGGCTATCGTAAAAATTCAAAGTGTCATAACTTTGCTAAATAAAATCCTACTGAAAAATGTCGTATGCAAAAAGTGTTTGGAATTTTAATTTGCATATAAAAGCAATTTTTAATTATTTTTTTTTTAATAAAAACCGAGTCTTACCATATATTGACCGAGACCTCGAACGAGCTTTTATGCGACTCTGCATACAGTTAACGCTCGTATGAGGTTTCTATTTAAGAAATCGACTTGAATTTTTAAAACAAAACAGAGCTTTCAACTATACTTACGATACTATAAAAAAAAATTAAAAATTAAAAAATAAAAGTATTTTTTTTTCAAAACACGTTTAGTGTGATGAGTCGATCGACCCACCATACATACGCTCATAAGATTTTCAATATAGTTAAGGTCAGTGTGAGCTTATTTATACATATTTGAATTTTAATTTTTGTGACAGTATAGAATTCTTAAGCATCCTGTGTATGTTTGTTAGCAAAATCCATTTTGTCAATTTTTTGCAAAATTGCGACAAGTATTAAAATTCAATCACTTATAACTCAGTAGTGTTGAATTTCGTCAAAAAAGTCTCTATTCATGAAATGTTCAGAAGCCTAAAGTTCATCAGAATAAAATATAAAAAATATATATTTTTGCTTGAAAACAAGCGATGTATCAGTTCGATCGTACCCCCATACTAGCCATTTTGAGACTTTCGGAAGAGTTAACGCTCTAAACTGCTTGGTTTCGAAGATTAAAATTTAAATTTCTAATATCGCATAGAACTAACGTGCAGCCCCTATACGTTATGTTTAAAAAAAATATATAAAATTTTTTTTCAAAATGGCGGCTATCGTAAAAATTCAAAGTGTCATAACTTTGCTAAATAAAATCCTACTGAAAAATGTCGTATGCAAAAAGTGTTTGGAATTTTAATTTGCATATAAAAGCAATTTTTAATTATTTTTTTTTTAATAAAAACCGAGTCTTACCATATATTGACCGAGACCTCGAACGAGCTTTTATGCGACTCTGCATACAGTTAACGCTCGTATGAGGTTTCTATTTAAGAAATCGACTTGAATTTTTTAAACAAAACAGAGCTTTCAACTATACTTACGATACTATAAAAAAAAATTAAAAATTAAAAAATAAAAGTATTTTTTTTTCAAAACACGTTTAGTGTGATGAGTCGATCGACCCACCATACATACGCTCATAAGATTTTCAATATAGTTAAGGTCAGTGTGAGCTTATTTATACATATTTATATTTTAATTTTTGTGACAGTATAGAATTCTTAAGCATCCTGTGTATGTTTGTTAGCAAAATCCATTTTGTCAATTTTTTGCAAAATTGCGACAAGTATTAAAATTCAATCACTTATAACTCAGTAGTGTTGAATTTCGTCAAAAAAGTCTCTATACATGAAATGTTCAGAAGCCTAAAGTTCATCAGAATAAAATATAAAAAATATATATTTTTGCTTGAAAACAAGCGATGTATCAGTTCGATCGTACCCCCATACTAGCCATTTTGAGACTTTCGGAAGAGTTAACGCTCTTAACTGCTTGGTTTCTAAGATTAAAATTTAAATTTCTAATATCGCATAGAACTAACGTGCAGCCCCTATACGTTATGTTTAAAAAAAATATATAAAATTTTTTTTCAAAATGGCGGCTATCGTAAAAATTCAAAGTGTCATAACTTTGCTAAATAAAATCCTACTGAAAAATGTCGTATGCAAAAAGTGTTTGGAATTTTAATTTGCATATAAAAGCAATTTTTAATTATTTTTTTTAATAAAAACCGAGTCTTACCATATATTGACCGAGACCTCGAACGAGCTTTTATGCGACTCTGCATACAGTTAACGCTCGTATGAGGTTTCTATTTAAGAAATCGACTTGAATTTTTTAAACAAAACAGAGCTTTCAACTATACTTACGATACTATAAAAAAAAATTAAAAATTAAAAAATAAAAGTATTTTTTTTTCAAAACACGTTAAGTGTGATGAGTCGATCGACCCACCATACATACGCTCATAAGATTTTCAATATAGTTAAGGTCAGTGTGAGCTTATTTATACATATTTGAATTTTAATTTTTGTGACAGTATAGAATTCTTAAGCATCCTGTGTATGTTTGTTAGCAAAATCCATTTTGTCAATTTTTTGCAAAATTGCGACAAGTATTAAAATTCAATCACTTATAACTCAGTAGTGTTGAATTTCGTCAAAAAAGTCTCTATTCATGAAATGTTCAGAAGCCTAAAGTTTATCAGAATAAAATATAAAAAATATATATTTTTGCTTGAAAACAAGCGATGTATCAGTTCGATCGTACCCCCATACTAGCCATTTTGAGACTTTCGGAAGAGTTAACGCTCTTAACTGCTTGGTTTCGAAGATTAAAATTTAAATTTCTAATATCGCATAGAACTAACGTGCAGCCCCTATACGTTATGTTTAAAAAAAATATATAAAATTTTTTTCAAAATGGCGGCTATCGTAAAAATTCAAAGTGTCATAACTTTGCTAAATAAAATCCTACTGAAAAATGTCGTATGCAAAAAGTGTTTGGAATTTTAATTTGCATATAAAAGCAATTTTTAATTATTTTTTTTTTAATAAAAACCGAGTCTTACCATATATTGACCGAGACCTCGAACGAGCTTTTATGCGACTCTGCATACAGTTAACGCTCGTATGAGGTTTCTATTTAAGAAATCGACTTGAATTTTTTAAACAAAACAGAGCTTTCAACTATACTTACGATACTATAAAAAAAAATTAAAAATTAAAAAATAAAAGTATTTTTTTTTCAAAACACGTTTAGTGTGATGAGTCGATCGACCCACCATACATACGCTCATAAGATTTTCAATATAGTTAAAGTCAGTGTGAGCTTATTTATACATATTTGAATTTTAATTTTTGTGACAGTATAGAATTCTTAAGCATCCTGTGTATGTTTGTTAGCAAAATCCATTTTGTCAATTTTTTGCAAAATTGCGACAAGTATTAAAATTCAATCACTTATAACTCAGTAGTGTTGAATTTCGTCAAAAAAGTTTTTATACATGAAATGTTCAGAAGCCTAAAGTTCATCAGAATAAAATATAAAAAATATATATTTTTGCTTGAAAACAAGCGATGTATCAGTTCGATCGTACCCCCATACTAGCCATTTTGAGACTTTCGGAAGAGTTAACGCTCTTAACTGCTTGGTTACGAAGATTAAAATTTAAATTTCTAATATCGCATAGAACTAACGTGCAGCCCCTATACGTTATGTTTAAAAAAAATATATAAATTTTTTTTTCAAAATGGCGGCTATCGTAAAAATTCAAAGTGTCATAACTTTGCTAAATAAAATCCTACTGAAAAATGTCGTATGCAAAAAGTGTTTGGAATTTTAATTTGCATATAAAAGCAATTTTTAATTATTTTTTTTTTAATAAAAACCGAGTCTTACCATATATTGACCGAGACCTCGAACGAGCTTTTATGCGACTCTGCATACAGTTAACGCTCGTATGAGGTTTCTATTTAAGAAATCGACTTGAATTTTTTAAACAAAACAGAGCTTTCAACTATACTTACGATACTATAAAAAAAAATTAAAAATTAAAAAATAAAAGTATTTTTTTTTCAAAACACGTTTAGTGTGATGAGTCGATCGACCCACCATACATACGCTCATAAGATTTTCAATATAGTTAAGGTCAGTGTGAGCTTATTTATACATATTTGAATTTTAATTTTTGTGACAGTATAGAATTCTTAAGCATCCTGTGTATGTTTGTTAGCAAAATCCATTTTGTCAATTTTTTGCAAAATTGCGACAAGTATTAAAATTCAATCACTTATAACTCAGTAGTGTTGAATTTCGTCAAAAAAGTCTCTATACATGAAATGTTCAGAAGCCTAAAGTTCATCAGAATAAAATATAAAAAATATATATTTTTGCTTGAAAACAAGCGATGTATCAGTTCGATCGTACCCCCATACTAGCCATTTTGAGACTTTCGGAAGAGTTAACGCTCTTAACTGCTTGGTTTCGAAGATTAAAATTTAAATTTCTAATATCGCATAGAACTAACGTGCAGCCCCTATACGTTATGTTTAAAAAAAATATATAAAATTTTTTTTCAAAATGGCGGCTATCGTAAAAATTCAAAGTGTCATAACTTTGCTAAATAAAATCCTACTGAAAAATGTCGTATGCAAAAAGTGTTTGGAATTTTAATTTGCATATAAAAGCAATTTTTAATTATTTTTTTTTTAATAAAAACCGAGTCTTACCATATATTGACCGAGACCTCGAACGAGCTTTTATGCGACTCTGCATACAGTTAACGCTCGTATGAGGTTTCTATTTAAGAAATCGACTTGAATTTTTAAAACAAAACAGAGCTTTCAACTATACTTACGATACTATAAAAAAAAATTAAAAATTAAAAAATAAAAGTATTTTTTTTTCAAAACACGTTTAGTGTGATGAGTCGATCGACCCACCATACATACGCTCATAAGATTTTCAATATAGTTAAGGTCAGTGTGAGCTTATTTATACATATTTGAATTTTAATTTTTGTGACAGTATAGAATTCTTAAGCATCCTGTGTATGTTTGTTAGCAAAATCCATTTTGTCAATTTTTTGCAAAATTGCGACAAGTATTAAAATTCAATCACTTATAACTCAGTAGTGTTGAATTTCGTCAAAAAAGTCTCTATACATGAAATGTTCAGAAGCCTAAAGTTCATCAGAATAAAATATAAAAAATATATATTTTTGCTTGAAAACAAGCGATGTATCAGTTCGATCGTACCCCCATACTAGCCATTTTGAGACTTTCGGAAGAGTTAACGCTCTTAACTGCTTGGTTTCGAAGATTAAAATATAAATTTCTAATATCGCATAGAACTAACGTGCAGCCCCTATACGTTATGTTTAAAAAAAATATATAAAATTTTTTTTCAAAATGGCGGCTATCGTAAAAATTCAAAGTGTCATAACTTTGCTAAATAAAATCCTACTGAAAAATGTCGTATGCAAAAAGTGTTTGGAATTTTAATTTGCATATAAAAGCAATTTTTAATTATTTTTTTTTTAATAAAAACCGAGTCTTACCATATATTGACCGAGACCTCGAACGAGCTTTTATGCGACTCTGCATACAGTTAACGCTCGTATGAGGTTTCTATTTAAGAAATCGACTTGAATTTTTTAAACAAAACAGAGCTTTCAACTATACTTACGATACTATAAAAAAAAATTAAAAATTAAAAAATAAAAGTATTTTTTTTTCAAAACACGTTTAGTGTGATGAGTCGATCGACCCACCATACATACGCTCATAAGATTTTCAATATAGTTAAGGTCAGTGTGAGCTTATTTATACATATTTGAATTTTAATTTTTGTGACAGTATAGAATTCTTAAGCATCCTGTGTATGTTTGTTAGCAAAATCCATTTTGTCAATTTTTTGCAAAATTGCGACAAGTATTAAAATTCAATCACTTATAACTCAGTAGTGTTGAATTTCGTCAAAAAAGTCTCTATACATGAAATGTTCAGAAGCCTAAAGTTCATCAGAATAAAATATAAAAAATATATATTTTTGCTTGAAAACAAGCGATGTATCAGTTCGATCGTACCCCCATACTAGCCATTTTGAGACTTTCGGAAGAGTTAACGCTCTTAACTGCTTGGTTTCGAAGATTAAAATTAAAATTTCTAATATCGCATAGAACTAACGTGCAGCCCCTATACGTTATGTTTAAAAAAAATATATAAAATTTTTTTTCAAAATGGCGGCTATCGTAAAAATTCAAAGTGTCATAACTTTGCTAAATAAAATCCTACTGAAAAATGTCGTATGCAAAAAGTGTTTGGAATTTTAATTTGCATATAAAAGCAATTTTTAATTATTTTTTTTTTAATAAAAACCGAGTCTTACCATATATTGACCGAGACCTCGAACGAGCTTTTATGCGACTCTGCATACAGTTAACGCTCGTATGAGGTTTCTATTTAAGAAATCGACTTGAATTTTTAAAACAAAACAGAGCTTTCAACTATACTTACGATACTATAAAAAAAAATTAAAAATTAAAAAATAAAAGTATTTTTTTTTCAAAACACGTTTAGTGTGATGAGTCGATCGACCCACCATACATACGCTCATAAGATTTTCAATATAGTTAAGGTCAGTGTGAGCTTATTTATACATATTTGAATTTTAATTTTTGTGACAGTATAGAATTCTTAAGCATCCTGTGTATGTTTGTTAGCAAAATCCATTTTGTCAATTTTTTGCAAAATTGCGACAAGTATTAAAATTCAATCACTTATAACTCAGTAGTGTTGAATTTCGTCAAAAAAGTCTCTATACATGAAATGTTCAGAAGCCTAAAGTTCATCAGAATAAAATATAAAAAATATATATTTTTGCTTGAAAACAAGCGATGTATCAGTTCGATCGTACCCCCATACTAGCCATTTTGAGACTTTCGGAAGAGTTAACGCTCTTAACTGCTTGGTTTCGAAGATTAAAATTTAAATTTCTAATATCGCATAGAACTAACGTGCAGCCCCTATACGTTATGTTTAAAAAAAATATATAAAATTTTTTTTCAAAATGGCGGCTATCGTAAAAATTCAAAGTGTCATAACTTTGCTAAATAAAATCCTACTGAAAAATGTCGTATGCAAAAAGTGTTTGGAATTTTAATTTGCATATAAAAGCAATTTTTAATTATTTTTTTTAATAAAAACCGAGTCTTACCATATATTGACCGAGACCTCGAACGAGCTTTTATGCGACTCTGCATACAGTTAACGCTCGTATGAGGTTTCTATTTAAGAAATCGACTTGAATTTTTTAAACAAAACAGAGCTTTCAACTATACTTACGATACTATAAAAAAAAATTAAAAATTAAAAAATAAAAGTATTTTTTTTTCAAAACACGTTTAGTGTGATGAGTCGATCGACCCACCATACATACGCTCATAAGATTTTCAATATAGTTAAGGTCAGTGTGAGCTTATTTATACATATTTGAATTTTAATTTTTGTGACAGTATAGAATTCTTAAGCATCCTGTGTATGTTTGTTAGCAAAATCCATTTTGTCAATTTTTTGCAAAATTGCGACAAGTATTAAAATTCAATCACTTATAACTCAGTAGTGTTGAATTTCGTCAAAAAAGTCTCTATACATGAAATGTTCAGAAGCCTAAAGTTCATCAGAATAAAATATAAAAAATATATATTTTTGCTTGAAAACAAGCGATGTATCAGTTCGATCGTACCCCCATACTAGCCATTTTGAGACTTTCGGAAGAGTTAACGCTCTTAACTGCTTGGTTTCGAAGATTAAAATTTAAATTTCTAATATCGCATAGAACTAACGTGCAGCCCCTATACGTTATGTTTAAAAAAAATATATAAAATTTTTTTTCAAAATGGCGGCTATCGTAAAAATTCAAAGTGTCATAACTTTGCTAAATAAAATCCTACTGAAAAATGTCGTATGCAAAAAGTGTTTGGAATTTTAATTTGCATATAAAAGCAATTTTTAATTATTTTTTTTTTAATAAAAACCGAGTCTTACCATATATTGACCGAGACCTCGAACGAGCTTTTATGCGACTCTGCATACAGTTAACGCTCGTATGAGGTTTCTATTTAAGAAATCGACTTGAATTTTTTAAACAAAACAGAGCTTTCAACTATACTTACGATACTATAAAAAAAAATTAAAAATTAAAAAATAAAAGTATTTTTTTTTCAAAACACGTTTAGTGTGATGAGTCGATCGACCCACCATACATACGCTCATAAGATTTTCAATATAGTTAAGGTCAGTGTGAGCTTATTTATACATATTTGAATTTTAATTTTTGTGACAGTATAGAATTCTTAAGCATCCTGTGTATGTTTGTTAGCAAAATCCATTTTGTCAATTTTTTGCAAAATTGCGACAAGTATTAAAATTCAATCACTTATAACTCAGTAGTGTTGAATTTCGTCAAAAAAGTCTCTATACATGAAATGTTCAGAAGCCTAAAGTTCATCAGAATAAAATATAAAAAATATATATTTTTGCTTGAAAACAAGCGATGTATCAGTTCGATCGTACCCCCATACTAGCCATTTTGAGACTTTCGGAAGAGTTAACGCTCTTAACTGCTTGGTTTCGAAGATTAAAATTTAAATTTCTAATATCGCATAGAACTAACGTGCAGCCCCTATACGTTATGTTTAAAAAAAATATATAAAATTTTTTTTCAAAATGGCGGCTATCGTAAAAATTCAAAGTGTCATAACTTTGCTAAATAAAATCCTACTGAAAAATGTCGTATGCAAAAAGTGTTTGGAATTTTAATTTGCATATAAAAGCAATTTTTAATTATTTTTTTTTTTATAAAAACCGAGTCTTACCATATATTGACCGAGACCTCGAACGAGCTTTTATGCGACTCTGCATACAGTTAACGCTCGTATGAGGTTTCTATTTAAGAAATCGACTTGAATTTTTTAAACAAAACAGAGCTTTCAACTATACTTACGATACTATAAAAAAAAATTAAAAATTAAAAAATAAAAGTATTTTTTTTTCAAAACACGTTTAGTGTGATGAGTCGATCGACCCACCATACATACGCTCATAAGATTTTCAATATAGTTAAGGTCAGTGTGAGCTTATTTATACATATTTGAATTTTAATTTTTGTGACAGTATAGAATTCTTAAGCATCCTGTGTATGTTTGTTAGCAAAATCCATTTTGTCAATTTTTTGCAAAATTGCGACAAGTATTAAAATTCAATCACTTATAACTCAGTAGTGTTGAATTTCGTCAAAAAAGTCTCTATTCATGAAATGTTCAGAAGCCTAAAGTTCATCAGAATAAAATATAAAAAATATATATTTTTGCTTGAAAACAAGCGATGTATCAGTTCGATCGTACCCCCATACTAGCCATTTTGAGACTTTCGGAAGAGTTAACGCTCTTAACTGCTTGGTTTCGAAGATTAAAATTTAAATTTCTAATATCGCATAGAACTAACGTGCAGCCCCTATACGTTATGTTTAAAAAAAATATATAAAATTTTTTTTCAAAATGGCGGCTATCGTAAAAATTCAAAGTGTCATAACTTTGCTAAATAAAATCCTACTGAAAAATGTCGTATGCAAAAAGTGTTTGGAATTTTAATTTGCATATAAAAGCAATTTTTAATTATTTTTTTTTTAATAAAAACCGAGTCTTACCATATATTGACCGAGACCTCGAACGAGCTTTTATGCGACTCTGCATACAGTTAACGCTCGTATGAGGTTTCTATTTAAGAAATCGACTTGAATTTTTAAAACAAAACAGAGCTTTCAACTATACTTACGATACTATAAAAAAAAATTAAAAATTAAAAAATAAAAGTATTTTTTTTTCAAAACACGTTTAGTGTGATGAGTCGATCGACCCACCATACATACGCTCATAAGATTTTCAATATAGTTAAGGTCAGTGTGAGCTTATTTATACATATTTGAATTTTAATTTTTGTGACAGTATAGAATTCTTAAGCATCCTGTGTATGTTTGTTAGCAAAATCCATTTTGTCAATTTTTTGCAAAATTGCGACAAGAATTAAAATTCAATCACTTATAACTCAGTAGTGTTGAATTTCGTCAAAAAAGTCTCTATGCATGAAATGTTCAGAAGCCTGAAGTTCATCAGAATAAAATATAAAAAATATATATTTTTGCTTGAAAACAAGCGATGTATCAGTTCGATCGTACCCCCATACTAGCTATTTTGAGACTTTCGAAAGAGTTAACGCTCTTAACTGCTTGGTTTCGAAGATTAAAATTTAAATTTCTAATATCGCATAGAACTAACGTGCAGCCCCTATACGTTATGTTTAAAAAAAATATATAAAATTTTTTTTCAAAATGGCGGCTATCGTAAAAATTCAAAGTGTCATACCTTTGCTAAATAAAATCCTACTGAAAAATGTCGTATGCAAAAAGTGTTTGGAATTTTAATTTGCATATAAAAGCAATTTTTAATTATTTTTTTTTTAATAAAAACCGAGTCTTACCATATATTGACCGAGACCTCGAACGAGCTTTTATGCGACTCTGCATACAGTTAACGCTCGTATGAGGTTTCTATTTAAGAAATCGACTTGAATTTTTTAAACAAAACAGAGCTTTCAACTATACTTACGATACTATAAAAAAAAATTAAAAATTAAAAAATAAAAGTATTTTTTTTTCAAAACACGTTTAGTGTGATGAGTCGATCGACCCACCATACATACGCTCATAAGATTTTCAATATAGTTAAGGTCAGTGTGAGCTTATTTATACATATTTGAATTTTAATTTTTGTGACAGTATAGAATTCTTAAGCATCCTGTGTATGTTTGTTAGCAAAATCCATTTTGTCAATTTTTTGCAAAATTGCGACAAGTATTAAAATTCAATCACTTATAACTCAGTAGTGTTGAATTTCTTTAAAAAAGTCTCTATACATGAAATGTTCAGAAGCCTAAAGTTCATCAGAATAAAATATAAAAAATATATATTTTTGCTTGAAAACAAGCGATGTATCAGTTCGATCGTACCCCCATACTAGCCATTTTGAGACTTTCGGAAGAGTTAACGCTCTTAACTGCTTGGTTTCGAAGATTAAAATTTAAATTTCTAATATCGCATAGAACTAACGTGCAGCCCCTATACGTTATGTTTAAAAAAAATATATAAAATTTTTTTCAAAATGGCGGCTATCGTAAAAATTCAAAGTGTCATAACTTTGCTAAATAAAATCCTACTGAAAAATGTCGTATGCAAAAAGTGTTTGGAATTTTAATTTGCATATAAAAGCAATTTTTAATTATTTTTTTTTTAATAAAAACCGAGTCTTACCATATATTGACCGAGACCTCGAACGAGCTTTTATGCGACTCTGCATACAGTTAACGCTCGTATGAGGTTTCTATTTAAGAAATCGACTTGAATTTTTTAAACAAAACAGAGCTTTCAACTATACTTACGATACTATAAAAAAAAATTAAAAATTAAAAAATAAAAGTATTTTTTTTTCAAAACACGTTTAGTGTGATGAGTCGATCGACCCACCATACATACGCTCATAAGATTTTCAATATAGTTAAGGTCAGTGTGAGCTTATTTATACATATTTGAATTTTAATTTTTGTGACAGTATAGAATTCTTAAGCATCCTGTGTATGTTTGTTAGCAAAATCCATTTTGTCAATTTTTTGCAAAATTGCGACAAGTATTAAAATTCAATCACTTATAACTCAGTAGTGTTGAATTTCGTCAAAAAAGTCTCTACACATGAAATGTTCAGAAGCCTAAAGTTTATCAGAATAAAATATAAAAAATATATATTTTTGCTTGAAAACAAGCGATGTATCAGTTCGATCGTACCCCCATACTAGCCATTTTGAGACTTTCGGAAGAGTTAACGCTCTTAACTGCTTGGTTTCGAAGATTAAAATTCAAATTTCTAATATCGCATAGAACTAACGTGCAGCCCCTATACGTTATGTGTAAAAAAAATATATAAAATTTTTTTTCAAAATGGCGGCTATCGTAAAAATTCAAAGTGTCATAACTTTGCTAAATAAAATCCTACTAAAAAATGTCGTATGCAAAAAGTGTTTGGAATTTTAATTTGCATATAAAAGTAATTTTTAATTATTTTTTTTTTTATAAAAACCGAGTCTTACCATATATTGACCGAGACCTCGAACGAGCTTTTATGCGACTCTGCATACAGTTAACGCTCGTATGAGGTTTCTATTTAAGAAATCGACTTGAATTTTTTAAACAAAACAGAGCTTTCAACTATACTTACGATACTATAAAAAAAAATTAAAAATTAAAAAATAAAAGTATTTTTTTTTCAAAACACGTTTAGTGTGATGAGTCGATCGACCCACCATACATACGCTCATAAGATTTTCAATATAGTTAAGGTCAGTGTGAGCTTATTTATACATATTTGAATTTTAATTTTTGTGACAGTATAGAATTCTTAAGCATCCTGTGTATGTTTGTTAGCAAAATCCATTTTGTCAATTTTTTGCAAAATTGCGACAAGTATTAAAATTCAATCACTTATAACTCAGTAGTGTTGAATTTCGTCAAAAAAGTCTCTACACATGAAATGTTCAGAAGCCTAAAGTTTATCAGAATAAAATATAAAAAATATATATTTTTGCTTGAAAACAAGCGATGTATCAGTTCGATCGTACCCCCATACTAGCCATTTTGAGACTTTCGGAAGAGTTAACGCTCTTAACTGCTTGGTTTCGAAGATTAAAATTCAAATTTCTAATATCGCATAGAACTAACGTGCAGCCCCTATACGTTATGTGTAAAAAAAATATATAAAATTTTTTTTCAAAATGGCGGCTATCGTAAAAATTCAAAGTGTCATAACTTTGCTAAATAAAATCCTACTAAAAAATGTCGTATGCAAAAAGTGTTTGGAATTTTAATTTGCATATAAAAGTAATTTTTAATTATTTTTTTTTTTATAAAAACCGAGTCTTACCATATATTGACCGAGACCTCGAACGAGCTTTTATGCGACTCTGCATACAGTTAACGCTCGTATGAGGTTTCTATTTAAGAAATCGACTTGAATTTTTTAAACAAAACAGAGCTTTCAACTATACTTACGATACTATAAAAAAAAATTAAAAATTAAAAAATAAAAGTATTTTTTTTTCAAAACACGTTTAGTGTGATGAGTCGATCGACCCACCATACATACGCTCATAAGATTTTCAATATAGTTAAGGTCAGTGTGAGCTTATTTATACATATTTGAATTTTAATTTTTGTGACAGTATAGAATTCTTAAGCATCCTGTGTATGTTTGTTAGCAAAATCCATTTTGTCAATTTTTTGCAAAATTGCGACAAGTATTAAAATTCAATCACTTATAACTCAGTAGTGTTGAATTTCGTCAAAAAAGTCTCTATACATGAAATGTTCAGAAGCCTAAAGTTCATCAGAATAAAATATAAAAAATATATATTTTTGCTTGAAAACAAGCGATGTATCAGTTCGATCGTACCCCCATACTAGCCATTTTGAGACTTTCGGAAGAGTTAACGCTCTTAACTGCTTGGTTTCTAAGATTAAAATTAAAATTTCTAATATCGCATAGAACTAACGTGCAGCCCCTATACGTTATGTTTAAAAAAAATATATAAAATTTTTTTTCAAAATGGCGGCTATCGTAAAAATTCAAAGTGTCATAACTTTGCTAAATAAAATCCTACTGAAAAATGTCGTATGCAAAAAGTGTTTGGAATTTTAATTTGCATATAAAAGCAATTTTTAATTATTTTTTTTTTAATAAAAACCGAGTCTTACCATATATTGACCGAGACCTCGAACGAGCTTTTATGCGACTCTGCATACAGTTAACGCTCGTATGAGGTTTCTATTTAAGAAATCGACTTGAATTTTTTAAACAAAACAGAGCTTTCAACTATACTTACGATACTATAAAAAAAAATTAAAAATTAAAAAATAAAAGTATTTTTTTTTCAAAACACGTTTAGTGTGATGAGTCGATCGACCCACCATACATACGCTCATAAGATTTTCAATATAGTTAAGGTCAGTGTGAGCTTATTTATACATATTTGAATTTTAATTTTTGTGACAGTATAGAATTCTTAAGCATCCTGTGTATGTTTGGTAGCAAAATCCATTTTGTCAATTTTTTGCAAAATTGCGACAAGTATTAAAATTCAATCACTTATAACTCAGTAGTGTTGAATTTCGTCAAAAAAGTCTCTATACATGAAATGTTCAGAAGCCTACAGTTCATCAGAATAAAATATAAAAAATATATATTTTTGCTTGAAAACAAGCGATGTATCAGTTCGATCGTACCCCCATACTAGCCATTTTGAGACTTTCGGAAGAGTTAACGCTCTTAACTGCTTGGTTTCGAAGATTAAAATTAAAATTTCTAATATCGCATAGAACTAACGTGCAGCCCCTATACGTTATGTTTAAAAAAAATATATAAAATTTTTTTTCAAAATGGCGGCTATCGTAAAAATTCAAAGTGTCATAACTTTGCTAAATAAAATCCTACTGAAAAATGTCGTATGCAAAAAGTGTTTGGAATTTTAATTTGCATATAAAAGCAATTTTTAATTATTTTTTTTTTAATAAAAACCGAGTCTTACCATATATTGACCGAGACCTCGAACGAGCTTTTATGCGACTCTGCATACAGTTAACGCTCGTATGAGGTTTCTATTTAAGAAATCGACTTGAATTTTTAAAACAAAACAGAGCTTTCAACTATACTTACGATACTATAAAAAAAAATTAAAAATTAAAAAATAAAAGTATTTTTTTTTCAAAACACGTTTAGTGTGATGAGTCGATCGACCCACCATACATACGCTCATAAGATTTTCAATATAGTTAAGGTCAGTGTGAGCTTATTTATACATATTTGAATTTTAATTTTTGTGACAGTATAGAATTCTTAAGCATCCTGTGTATGTTTGTTAGCAAAATCCATTTTGTCAATTTTTTGCAAAATTGCGACAAGTATTAAAATTCAATCACTTATAACTCAGTAGTGTTGAATTTCGTCAAAAAAGTCTCTATTCATGAAATGTTCAGAAGCCTAAAGTTCATCAGAATAAAATATAAAAAATATATATTTTTGCTTGAAAACAAGCGATGTATCAGTTCGATCGTACCCCCATACTAGCCATTTTGAGACTTTCGGAAGAGTTAACGCTCTAAACTGCTTGGTTTCGAAGATTAAAATTTAAATTTCTAATATCGCATAGAACTAACGTGCAGCCCCTATACGTTATGTTTAAAAAAAATATATAAAATTTTTTTTCAAAATGGCGGCTATCGTAAAAATTCAAAGTGTCATAACTTTGCTAAATAAAATCCTACTGAAAAATGTCGTATGCAAAAAGTGTTTGGTATTTTAATTTGCATATAAAAGCAATTTTTAATTATTTTTTTTTTAATAAAAACCGAGTCTTACCATATATTGACCGAGACCTCGAACGAGCTTTTATGCGACTCTGCATACAGTTAACGCTCGTATGAGGTTTCTATTTAAGAAATCGACTTGAATTTTTAAAACAAAACAGAGCTTTCAACTATACTTACGATACTATAAAAAAAAATTAAAAATTAAAAAATAAAAGTATTTTTTTTTCAAAACACGTTTAGTGTGATGAGTCGATCGACCCACCATAAATACGCTCATAAGATTTTCAATATAGTTAAGGTCAGTGTGAGCTTATTTATACATATTTGAATTTTAATTTTTGTGACAGTATAGAATTCTTAAGCATCCTGTGTATGTTTGTTAGCAAAATCCATTTTGTCAATTTTTTGCAAAATTGCGACAAGTATTAAAATTCAATCACTTATAACTCAGTAGTGTTGAATTTCGTCAAAAAAGTCTCTATACATGAAATGTTCAGAAGCCTAAAGTTCATCAGAATAAAATATAAAAAATATATATTTTTGCTTGAAAACAAGCGATGTATCAGTTCGATCGTACCCCCATACTAGCCATTTTGAGACTTTCGGAAGAGTTAACGCTCTTAACTGCTTGGTTTCGAAGATTAAAATTTAAATTTCTAATATCGCATAGAACTAACGTGCAGCCCCTATACGTTATGTTTAAAAAAAATATATAAAATTTTTTTCAAAATGGCGGCTATCGTAAAAATTCAAAGTGTCATAACTTTGCTAAATAAAATCCTACTGAAAAATGTCGTATGCAAAAAGTGTTTGGAATTTTAATTTGCATATAAAAGCAATTTTTAAATATTTTTTTTTTAATAAAAACCGAGTCTTACCATATATTGACCGAGACCTCGAACGAGCTTTTATGCGACTCTGCATACAGTTAACGCTCGTATGAGGTTTCTATTTAAGAAATCGACTTGAATTTTTTAAACAAAACAGAGCTTTCAACTATACTTACGATACTATAAAAAAAAATTAAAAATTAAAAAATAAAAGTATTTTTTTTTCAAAACACGTTTAGTGTGATGAGTCGATCGACCCACCATACATACGCTCATAAGATTTTCAATATAGTTAAGGTCAGTGTGAGCTTATTTATACATATTTGAATTTTAATTTTTGTGACAGTATAGAATTCTTAAGCATCCTGTGTATGTTTGTTAGCAAAATCCATTTTGTCAATTTTTTGCAAAATTGCGACAAGTATTAAAATTCAATCACTTATAACTCAGTAGTGTTGAATTTCGTCAAAAAAGTCTCTATACATGAAATGTTCAGAAGCCTAAAGTTCATCAGAATAAAATATAAAAAATATATATTTTTGCTTGAAAACAAGCGATGTATCAGTTCGATCGTACCCCCATACTAGCCATTTTGAGACTTTCGGAAGAGTTAACGCTCTTAACTGCTTGGTTTCGAAGATTAAAATTAAAATTTCTAATATCGCATAGAACTAACGTGCAGCCCCTATACGTTATGTTTAAAAAAAATATATAAAATTTTTTTTCAAAATGGCGGCTATCGTAAAAATTCAAAGTGTCATAACTTTGCTAAATAAAATCCTACTGAAAAATGTCGTATGCAAAAAGTGTTTGGAATTTTAATTTGCATATAAAAGCAATTTTTAATTATTTTTTTTTTAATAAAAACCGAGTCTTACCATATATTGACCGAGACCTCGAACGAGATTTTATGCGACTCTGCATACAGTTAACGCTCGTATGAGGTTTCTATTTAAGAAATCGACTTGAATTTTTTAAACAAAACAGAGCTTTCAACTATACTTACGATACTATAAAAAAAAATTAAAAATTAAAAAATAAAAGTATTTTTTTTTCAAAACATGTTTAGTGTGATGAGTCGATCGACCCACCATACATACGCTTATAAGATTTTCAATATAGTTAAGGTCAGTGTGAGCTTATTTATACATATTTGAATTTTAATTTTTGTGACAGTATAGAATTCTTAAGCATCCTGTGTATGTTTGTTAGCAAAATCCATTTTGTCAATTTTTTGCAAAATTGCGACAAGTATTAAAATTCAATCACTTATAACTCAGTAGTGTTGAATTTCGTCAAAAAAGTCTCTACACATGAAATGTTCAGAAGCCTAAAGTTTATCAGAATAAAATATAAAAAATATATATTTTTGCTTGAAAACAAGCGATGTATCAGTTCGATCGTACCCCCATACTAGCCATTTTGAGACTTTCGGAAGAGTTAACGCTCTTAACTGCTTGGTTTCGAAGATTAAAATTCAAATTTCTAATATCGCATAGAACTAACGTGCAGCCCCTATACGTTATGTGTAAAAAAAATATATAAAATTTTTTTTCAAAATGGCGGCTATCGTAAAAATTCAAAGTGTCATAACTTTGCTAAATAAAATCCTACTGAAAAATGTCGTATGCAAAAAGTGTTTGGAATTTTAATTTGCATATAAAAGCAATTTTTAATTATTTTTTTTTTTATAAAAACCGAGTCTTACCATATATTGACCGAGACCTCGAACGAGCTTTTATGCGACTCTGCATACAGTTAACGCTCGTATGAGGTTTCTATTTAAGAAATCGACTTGAATTTTTTAAACAAAACAGAGCTTTCAACTATACTTACGATACTATAAAAAAAAATTAAAAATTAAAAAATAAAAGTATTTTTTTTTCAAAACACGTTTAGTGTGATGAGTCGATCGACCCACCATACATACGCTCATAAGATTTTCAATATAGTTAAGGTCAGTGTGAGCTTATTTATACATATTTGAATTTTAATTTTTGTGACAGTATAGAATTCTTAAGCATCCTGTGTATGTTTGTTAGCAAAATCCATTTTGTCAATTTTTTGCAAAATTGCGACAAGTATTAAAATTCAATCACTTATAACTCAGTAGTGTTGAATTTCGTCAAAAAAGTCTCTATTCATGAAATGTTCAGAAGCCTAAAGTTCATCAGAATAAAATATAAAAAATATATATTTTTGCTTGAAAACAAGCGATGTATCAGTTCGATCGTACCCCCATACTAGCCATTTTGAGACTTTCGGAAGAGTTAACGCTCTTAACTGCTTGGTTTCGAAGATTAAAATTTAAATTTCTAATATCGCATAGAACTAACGTGCAGCCCCTATACGTTATGTTTAAAAAAAATATATAAAATTTTTTTTCAAAATGGCGGCTATCGTAAAAATTCAAAGTGTCATAACTTTGCTAAATAAAATCCTACTGAAAAATGTCGTATGCAAAAAGTGTTTGGAATTTTAATTTGCATATAAAAGCAATTTTTAATTATTTTTTTTTTAATAAAAACCGAGTCTTACCATATATTGACCGAGACCTCGAACGAGCTTTTATGCGACTCTGCATACAGTTAACGCTCGTATGAGGTTTCTATTTAAGAAATCGACTTGAATTTTTAAAACAAAACAGAGCTTTCAACTATACTTACGATACTATAAAAAAAAATTAAAAATTAAAAAATAAAAGTATTTTTTTTTCAAAACACGTTTAGTGTGATGAGTCGATCGACCCACCATACATACGCTCATAAGATTTTCAATATAGTTAAGGTCAGTGTGAGCTTATTTATACATATTTGAATTTTAATTTTTGTGACAGTATAGAATTCTTAAGCATGCTGTGTATGTTTGTTAGCAAAATCCATTTTGTCAATTTTTTGCAAAATTGCGACAAGAATTAAAATTCAATCACTTATAACTCAGTAGTGTTGAATTTCGTCAAAAAAGTCTCTACACATGAAATGTTCAGAAGCCTAAAGTTTATCAGAATAAAATATAAAAAATATATATTTTTGCTTGAAAACAAGCGATGTATCAGTTCGATCGTACCCCCATACTAGCCATTTTGAGACTTTCGGAAGAGTTAACGCTCTTAACTGCTTGGTTTCGAAGATTAAAATTCAAATTTTTAATATCGCATAGAACTAACGTGCAGCCCCTATACGTTATGTGTAAAAAAAATATATAAAATTTTTTTTTAAAATGGCGGCTATCGTAAAAATTCAAAGTGTCATAACTTTGCTAAATAAAATCCTACTGAAAAATGTCGTATGCAAAAAGTGTTTGGAATTTTAATTTGCATATAAAAGCAATTTTTAATTATTTTTTTTTTTATAAAAACCGAGTCTTACCATATATTGACCGAGACCTCGAACGAGCTTTTATGCGACTCTGCATACAGTTAACGCTCGTATGAGGTTTCTATTTAAGAAATCGACTTGAATTTTTTAAACAAAACAGAGCTTTCAACTATACTTACGATACTATAAAAAAAAATTAAAAATTAAAAAATAAAAGTATTTTTTTTTCAAAACACGTTTAGTGTGATGAGTCGATCGACCCACCATACATACGCTCATAAGATTTTCAATATAGTTAAGGTCAGTGTGAGCTTATTTATACATATTTGAATTTTAATTTTTGTGACAGTATAGAATTCTTAAGCATCCTGTGTATGTTTGTTAGCAAAATCCATTTTGTCAATTTTTTGCAAAATTGCGACAAGTATTAAAATTCAATCACTTATAACTCAGTAGTGTTGAATTTCGTCAAAAAAGTCTCTATTCATGAAATGTTCAGAAGCCTAAAGTTCATCAGAATAAAATATAAAAAATATATATTTTTGCTTGAAAACAAGCGATGTATCAGTTCGATCGTACCCCCATACTAGCCATTTTGAGACTTTCGGAAGAGTTAACGCTCTTAACTGCTTGGTTTCGAAGATTAAAATTTAAATTTCTAATATCGCATAGAACTAACGTGCAGCCCCTATACGTTATGTTTAAAAAAAATATATAAAATTTTTTTTCAAAATGGCGGCTATCGTAAAAATTCAAAGTGTCATAACTTTGCTAAATAAAATCCTACTGAAAAATGTCGTATGCAAAAAGTGTTTGGAATTTTAATTTGCATATAAAAGCAATTTTTAATTATTTTTTTTTTAATAAAAACCGAGTCTTACCATATATTGACCGAGACCTCGAACGAGCTTTTATGCGACTCTGCATACAGTTAACGCTCGTATGAGGTTTCTATTTAAGAAATCGACTTGAATTTTTAAAACAAAACAGAGCTTTCAACTATACTTACGATACTATAAAAAAAAATTAAAAATTAAAAAATAAAAGTATTTTTTTTTCAAAACACGTTTAGTGTGATGAGTCGATCGACCCACCATACATACGCTCATAAGATTTTCAATATAGTTAAGGTCAGTGTGAGCTTATTTATACATATTTGAATTTTAATTTTTGTGACAGTATAGAATTCTTAAGCATGCTGTGTATGTTTGTTAGCAAAATCCATTTTGTCAATTTTTTGCAAAATTGCGACAAGAATTAAAATTCAATCACTTATAACTCAGTAGTGTTGAATTTCGTCAAAAAAGTCTCTATGCATGAAATGTTCAGAAGCCTAAAGTTCATCAGAATAAAATATAAAAAATATATATTTTTGCTTGAAAACAAGCGATGTATCAGTTCGATCGTACCCCCATACTAGCTATTTTGAGACTTTCGAAAGAGTTAACGCTCTTAACTGCTTGGTTTCGAAGATTAAAATTTAAATTTCTAATATCGCATAGAACTAACGTGCAGCCCCTATACGTTATGTTTAAAAAAAATATATAAAATTTTTTTTCAAAATGGCGGCTATCGTAAAAATTCAAAGTGTCATAACTTTGCTAAATAAAATCCTACTGAAAAATGTCGTATGCAAAAAGTGTTTGGAATTTTAATTTGCATATAAAAGCAATTTTTAATTATTTTTTTTTTAATAAAAACCGAGTCTTACCATATATTGACCGAGACCTCGAACGAGCTTTTATGCGACTCTGCATACAGTTAACGCTCGTATGAGGTTTCTATTTAAGAAATCGACTTGAATTTTTTAAACAAAACAGAGCTTTCAACTATACTTACGATACTATAAAAAAAAATTAAAAATTAAAAAATAAAAGTATTTTTTTTTCAAAACACGTTTAGTGTGATGAGTCGATCGACCCACCATACATACGCTCATAAGATTTTCAATATAGTTAAGGTCAGTGTGAGCTTATTTATACATATTTGAATTTTAATTTTTGTGACAGTATAGAATTCTTAAGCATCCTGTGTATGTTTGTTAGCAAAATCCATTTTGTCAATTTTTTGCAAAATTGCGACAAGTATTAAAATTCAATCACTTATAACTCAGTAGTGTTGAATTTCGTCAAAAAAGTCTCTATACATGAAATGTTCAGAAGCCTAAAGTTCATCAGAATAAAATATAAAAAATATATATTTTTGCTTGAAAACAAGCGATGTATCAGTTCGATCGTACCCCCATACTAGCCATTTTGAGAATTTCGGAAGAGTTAACGCTCTTAACTGCTTGGTTTCGAAGATTAAAATTTAAATTTCTAATATCGCATAGAACTAACGTGCAGCCCCTATACGTTATGTTTAAAAAAAATATATAAAATTTTTTTCAAAATGGCGGCTATCGTAAAAATTCAAAGTGTCATAACTTTGCTAAATAAAATCCTACTGAAAAATGTCGTATGCAAAAAGTGTTTGGAATTTTAATTTGCATATAAAAGCAATTTTTAATTATTTTTTTTTTAATAAAAACCGAGTCTTACCATATATTGACCGAGACCTCGAACGAGCTTTTATGCGACTCTGCATACAGTTAACGCTCGTATGAGGTTTCTATTTAAGAAATCGACTTGAATTTTTTAAACAAAACAGAGCTTTCAACTATACTTACGATACTATAAAAAAAAATTAAAAATTAAAAAATAAAAGTATTTTTTTTTCAAAACACGTTTAGTGTGATGAGTCGATCGACCCACCATACATACGCTCATAAGATTTTCAATATAGTTAAGGTCAGTGTGAGCTTATTTATACATATTTGAATTTTAATTTTTGTGACAGTATAGAATTCTTAAGCATCCTGTGTATGTTTGTTAGCAAAATCCATTTTGTCAATTTTTTGCAAAATTGCGACAAGTATTAAAATTCAATCACTTATAACTCAGTAGTGTTGAATTTCGTCAAAAAAGTCTCTATACATGAAATGTTCAGAAGCCTAAAGTTCATCAGAATAAAATATAAAAAATATATATTTTTGCTTGAAAACAAGCGATGTATCAGTTCGATCGTACCCCCATACTAGCCATTTTGAGACTTTCGGAAGAGTTAACGCTCTTAACTGCTTGGTTTCGAAGATTAAAATTTAAATTTCTAATGTCGCATAGAACTAACGTGCAGCCCCTATACGTTATGTTTAAAAAAAATATATAAAATTTTTTTCAAAATGGCGGCTATCGTAAAAATTCAAAGTGTCATAACTTTGCTAAATAAAATCCTACTGAAAAATGTCGTATGCAAAAAGTGTTTGGAATTTTAATTTGCATATAAAAGCAATTTTTAATTATTTTTTTTTTAATAAAAACCGAGTCTTACCATATATTGACCGAGACCTCGAACGAGCTTTTATGCGACTCTGCATACAGTTAACGCTCGTATGAGGTTTCTATTTAAGAAATCGACTTGAATTTTTTAAACAAAACAGAGCTTTCAACTATACTTACGATACTATAAAAAAAAATTAAAAATTAAAAAATAAAAGTATTTTTTTTTCAAAACACGTTTAGTGTGATGAGTCGATCGACCCACCATACATACGCTCATAAGATTTTCAATATAGTTAAGGTCAGTGTGAGCTTATTTATACATATTTGAATTTTAATTTTTGTGACAGTATAGAATTCTTAAGCATCCTGTGTATGTTTGTTAGCAAAATCCATTTTGTCAATTTTTTGCAAAATTGCGACAAGTATTAAAATTCAATCACTTATAACTCAGTAGTGTTGAATTTCGTCAAAAAAGTCTCTATACATGAAATGTTCAGAAGCCTAAAGTTCATCAGAATAAAATATAAAAAATATATATTTTTGCTTGAAAACAAGCGATGTATCAGTTCGATCGTACCCCCATACTAGCCATTTTGAGACTTTCGGAAGAGTTAACGCTCTTAACTGCTTGGTTTCGAAGATTAAAATTTAAATTTCTAATGTCGCATAGAACTAACGTGCAGCCCCTATACGTTATGTTTAAAAAAAATATATAAAATTTTTTTTCAAAATGGCGGCTATCGTAAAAATTCAAAGTGTCATAACTTTGCTAAATAAAATCCTACTGAAAAATGTCGTATGCAAAAAGTGTTTGGAATTTTAATTTGCATATAAAAGCAATTTTTAATTATTTTTTTTTTAATAAAAACCGAGTCTTACCATATATTGACCGAGACCTCGAACGAGCTTTTATGCGACTCTGCATACAGTTAACGCTCGTATGAGGTTTCTATTTAAGAAATCGACTTGAATTTTTTAAACAAAATAGAGCTTTCAACTATACTTACGATACTATAAAAAAAAATTAAAAATTAAAAAATAAAAGTATTTTTTTTTCAAAACACGTTTAGTGTGATGAGTCGATCGACCCACCATACATACGCTCATAAGATTTTCAATATAGTTAAGGTCAGTGTGAGCTTATTTATACATATTATAATTTTAATTTTTGTGACAGTATAGAATTCTTAAGCATCCTGTGTATGTTTGTTAGCAAAATCCATTTTGTCAATTTTTTGCAAAATTGCGACAAGTATTAAAATTCAATCACTTATAACTCAGTAGTGTTGAATTTCGTCAAAAAAGTCTCTATACATGAAATGTTCAGAAGCCTAAAGTTCATCAGAATAAAATATAAAAAATATATATTTTTGCTTGAAAACAAGCGATGTATCAGTTCGATCGTACCCCCATACTAGCCATTTTGAGACTTTCGGAAGAGTTAACGCTCTTAACTGCTTGGTTTCGAAGATTAAAATTTAAATTTCTAATATCGCATAGAACTAACGTGCAGCCCCTATACGTTATGTTTAAAAAAAATATATAAAATTTTTTTTCAAAATGGCGGCTATCGTAAAAATTCAAAGTGTCATAACTTTGCTAAATAAAATCCTACTGAAAAATGTCGTATGCAAAAAGTGTTTGGAATTTTAATTTGCATATAAAAGCAATTTTTAATTATTTTTTTTTTAATAAAAACCGAGTCTTACCATATATTGACCGAGACCTCGAACGAGCTTTTATGCGACTCTGCATACAGTTAACGCTCGTATGAGGTTTCTATTTAAGAAATCGACTTGAATTTTTTAAACAAAACAGAGCTTTCAACTATACTTACGATACTATAAAAAAAAATTAAAAATTAAAAAATAAAAGTATTTTTTTTTCAAAACACGTTTAGTGTGATGAGTCGATCGACCCACCATACATACGCTCATAAGATTTTCAATATAGTTAAGGTCAGTGTGAGCTTATTTATACATATTTGAATTTTAATTTTTGTGACAGTATAGAATTCTTAAGCATCCTGTGTATGTTTGTTAGCAAAATCCATTTTGTCAATTTTTTGCAAAATTGCGACAAGTATTAAAATTCAATCACTTATAACTCAGTAGTGTTGAATTTCGTCAAAAAAGTCTCTATACATGAAATGTTCAGAAGCCTAAAGTTCATCAGAATAAAATATAAAAAATATATATTTTTGCTTGAAAACAAGCGATGTATCAGTTCGATCGTACCCCCATACTAGCCATTTTGAGACTTTCGGAAGAGTTAACGCTCTTAACTGCTTGGTTTCGAAGATTAAAATTTAAATTTCTAATGTCGCATAGAACTAACGTGCAGCCCCTATACGTTATGTTTAAAAAAAATATATAAAATTTTTTTCAAAATGGCGGCTATCGTAAAAATTCAAAGTGTCATAACTTTGCTAAATAAAATCCTACTGAAAAATGTCGTATGCAAAAAGTGTTTGGAATTTTAATTTGCATATAAAAGCAATTTTTAATTATTTTTTTTTTAATAAAAACCGAGTCTTACCATATATTGACCGAGACCTCGAACGAGCTTTTATGCGACTCTGCATACAGTTAACGCTCGTATGAGGTTTCTATTTAAGAAATCGACTTGAATTTTTTAAACAAAACAGAGCTTTCAACTATACTTACGATACTATAAAAAAAAATTAAAAATTAAAAAATAAAAGTATTTTTTTTTCAAAACACGTTTAGTGTGATGAGTCGATCGACCCACCATACATACGCTCATAAGATTTTCAATATAGTTAAGGTCAGTGTGAGCTTATTTATACATATTTGAATTTTAATTTTTGTGACAGTATAGAATTCTTAAGCATCCTGTGTATGTTTGTTAGCAAAATCCATTTTGTCAATTTTTTGCAAAATTGCGACAAGTATTAAAATTCAATCACTTATAACTCAGTAGTGTTGAATTTCGTCAAAAAAGTCTCTATACATGAAATGTTCAGAAGCCTAAAGTTCATCAGAATAAAATATAAAAAATATATATTTTTGCTTGAAAACAAGCGATGTATCAGTTCGATCGTACCCCCATACTAGCCATTTTGAGACTTTCGGAAGAGTTAACGCTCTTAACTGCTTGGTTTCGAAGATTAAAATTTAAATTTCTAATGTCGCATAGAACTAACGTGCAGCCCCTATACGTTATGTTTAAAAAAAATATATAAAATTTTTTTTCAAAATGGCGGCTATCGTAAAAATTCAAAGTGTCATAACTTTGCTAAATAAAATCCTACTGAAAAATGTCGTATGCAAAAAGTGTTTGGAATTTTAATTTGCATATAAAAGCAATTTTTAATTATTTTTTTTTTAATAAAAACCGAGTCTTACCATATATTGACCGAGACCTCGAACGAGCTTTTATGCGACTCTGCATACAGTTAACGCTCGTATGAGGTTTCTATTTAAGAAATCGACTTGAATTTTTTAAACAAAATAGAGCTTTCAACTATACTTACGATACTATAAAAAAAAATTAAAAATTAAAAAATAAAAGTATTTTTTTTTCAAAACACGTTTAGTGTGATGAGTCGATCGACCCACCATACATACGCTCATAAGATTTTCAATATAGTTAAGGTCAGTGTGAGCTTATTTATACATATTATAATTTTAATTTTTGTGACAGTATAGAATTCTTAAGCATCCTGTGTATGTTTGTTAGCAAAATCCATTTTGTCAATTTTTTGCAAAATTGCGACAAGTATTAAAATTCAATCACTTATAACTCAGTAGTGTTGAATTTCGTCAAAAAAGTCTCTATACATGAAATGTTCAGAAGCCTAAAGTTCATCAGAATAAAATATAAAAAATATATATTTTTGCTTGAAAACAAGCGATGTATCAGTTCGATCGTACCCCCATACTAGCCATTTTGAGACTTTCGGAAGAGTTAACGCTCTTAACTGCTTGGTTTCGAAGATTAAAATTTAAATTTCTAATATCGCATAGAACTAACGTGCAGCCCCTATACGTTATGTTTAAAAAAAATATATAAAATTTTTTTTCAAAATGGCGGCTATCGTAAAAATTCAAAGTGTCATAACTTTGCTAAATAAAATCCTACTGAAAAATGTCGTATGCAAAAAGTGTTTGGAATTTTAATTTGCATATAAAAGCAATTTTTAATTATTTTTTTTTTAATAAAAACCGAGTCTTACCATATATTGACCGAGACCTCGAACGAGCTTTTATGCGACTCTGCATACAGTTAACGCTCGTATGAGGTTTCTATTTAAGAAATCGACTTGAATTTTTTAAACAAAACAGAGCTTTCAACTATACTTACGATACTATAAAAAAAAATTAAAAATTAAAAAATAAAAGTATTTTTTTTTCAAAACACGTTTAGTGTGATGAGTCGATCGACCCACCATACATACGCTCATAAGATTTTCAATATAGTTAAGGTCAGTGTGAGCTTATTTATACATATTTGAATTTTAATTTTTGTGACAGTATAGAATTCTTAAGCATCCTGTGTATGTTTGTTAGCAAAATCCATTTTGTCAATTTTTTGCAAAATTGCGACAAGTATTAAAATTCAATCACTTATAACTCAGTAGTGTTGAATTTCGTCAAAAAAGTCTCTATACATGAAATGTTCAGAAGCCTAAAGTTCATCAGAATAAAATATAAAAAATATATATTTTTGCTTGAAAACAAGCGATGTATCAGTTCGATCGTACCCCCATACTAGCCATTTTGAGACTTTCGGAAGAGTTAACGCTCTTAACTGCTTGGTTTCGAAGATTAAAATTTAAATTTCTAATGTCGCATAGAACTAACGTGCAGCCCCTATACGTTATGTTTAAAAAAAATATATAAAATTTTTTTTCAAAATGGCGGCTATCGTAAAAATTCAAAGTGTCATAACTTTGCTAAATAAAATCCTACTGAAAAATGTCGTATGCAAAAAGTGTTTGGAATTTTAATTTGCATATAAAAGCAATTTTTAATTATTTTTTTTTTAATAAAAACCGAGTCTTACCATATATTGACCGAGACCTCGAACGAGCTTTTATGCGACTCTGCATACAGTTAACGCTCGTATGAGGTTTCTATTTAAGAAATCGACTTGAATTTTTTAAACAAAACAGAGCTTTCAACTATACTTACGATACTATAAAAAAAAATTAAAAATTAAAAAATAAAAGTATTTTTTTTTCAAAACACGTTTAGTGTGATGAGTCGATCGACCCACCATACATACGCTCATAAGATTTTCAATATAGTTAAGGTCAGTGTGAGCTTATTTATACATATTGGAATTTTAATTTTTGTGACAGTATAGAATTCTTAAGCATCCTGTGTATGTTTGTTAGCAAAATCCATTTTGTCAATTTTTTGCAAAATTGCGACAAGTATTAAAATTCAATCACTTATAACTCAGTAGTGTTGAATTTCGTCAAAAAAGTCTCTATACATGAAATGTTCAGAAGCCTAAAGTTCATCAGAATAAAATATAAAAAATATATATTTTTGCTTGAAAACAAGCGATGTATCAGTTCGATCGTACCCCCATACTAGCCATTTTGAGACTTTCGGAAGAGTTAACGCTCTTAACTGCTTGGTTTCGAAGATTAAAATTTAAATTTCTAATATCGCATAGAACTAACGTGCAGCCCCTATACGTTATGTTTAAAAAAAATATATAAAATTTTTTTTCAAAATGGCGGCTATCGTAAAAATTCAAAGTATCATAACTTTGCTAAATAAAATCCTACTGAAAAATGTCGTATGCAAAAAGTGTTTGGAATTTTAATTTGCATATAAAAGCAATTTTTAATTATTTTTTTTTTAATAAAAACCTAGTCTTACCATATATTGACCGAGACCTCGAACGAGCTTTTATGCGACTCTGCATACAGTTAACGCTCGTATGAGGTTTCTATTTAAGAAATCGACTTGAATTTTTTAAACAAAACAGAGCTTTCAACTATACTTACGATACTATAAAAAAAAATTAAAAATTAAAAAATAAAAGTATTTTTTTTTCAAAACACGTTTAGTGTGATGAGTCGATCGACCCACCATACATACGCTCATAAGATTTTCAATATAGTTAAGGTCAGTGTGAGCTTATTTATACATATTTGAATTTTAATTTTTGTGACAGTATAGAATTCTTAAGCATGCTGTGTATGTTTGTTAGCAAAATCCATTTTGTCAATTTTTTGCAAAATTGCGACAAGAATTAAAATTCAATCACTTATAACTCAGTAGTGTTGAATTTCGTCAAAAAAGTCTCTATGCATGAAATGTTCAGAAGCCTAAAGTTCATCAGAATAAAATATAAAAAATATATATTTTTGCTTGAAAACAAGCGATGTATCAGTTCGATCGTACCCCCATACTAGCTATTTTGAGACTTTCGAAAGAGTTAACGCTCTTAACTGCTTGGTTTCGAAGATTAAAATTTAAATTTCTAATATCGCATAGAACTAACGTGCAGCCCCTATACGTTATGTTTAAAAAAAATATATAAAATTTTTTTTCAAAATGGCGGCTATCGTAAAAATTCAAAGTGTCATAACTTTGCTAAATAAAATCCTACTGAAAAATGTCGTATGCAAAAAGTGTTTGGAATTTTAATTTGCATATAAAAGCAATTTTTAATTATTTTTTTTTAAATAAAAACCGAGTCTTACCATATATTGACCGAGACCTCGAACGAGCTTTTATGCGACTCTGCATACAGTTAACGCTCGTATGAGGTTTCTATTTAAGAAATCGACTTGAATTTTTTAAACAAAACAGAGCTTTCAACTATACTTACGATACTATAAAAAAAAATTAAAAATTAAAAAATAAAAGTATTTTTTTTTCAAAACACGTTTAGTGTGATGAGTCGATCGACCCACCATACATACGCTCATAAGATTTTCAATATAGTTAAGGTCAGTGTGAGCTTATTTATACATATTTGAATTTTAATTTTTGTGACAGTATAGAATTCTTAAGCATCCTGTGTATGTTTGTTAGCAAAATCCATTTTGTCAATTTTTTGCAAAATTGCGACAAGTATTAAAATTCAATCACTTATAACTCAGTAGTGTTGAATTTCGTCAAAAAAGTCTCTATACATGAAATGTTCAGAAGCCTAAAGTTCATCAGAATAAAATATAAAAAATATATATTTTTGCTTGAAAACAAGCGATGTATCAGTTCGATCGTACCCCCATACTAGCCATTTTGAGACTTTCGGAAGAGTTAACGCTCTTAACTGCTTGGTTTCGAAGATTAAAATTTAAATTTCTAATATCGCATAGAACTAACGTGCAGCCCCTATACGTTATGTTTAAAAAAAATATATAAAATTTTTTTCAAAATGGCGGCTATCGTAAAAATTCAAAGTGTCATAACTTTGCTAAATAAAATCCTACTGAAAAATGTCGTATGCAAAAAGTGTTTGGAATTTTAATTTGCATATAAAAGCAATTTTTAATTATTTTTTTTTTAATAAAAACCGAGTCTTACCATATATTGACCGAGACCTCGAACGAGCTTTTATGCGACTCTGCATACAGTTAACGCTCGTATGAGGTTTCTATTTAAGAAATCGACTTGAATTTATTAAACAAAACAGAGCTTTCAACTATACTTACGATACTATAAAAAAAAATTAAAAATTAAAAAATAAAAGTATTTTTTTTTCAAAACACGTTTAGTGTGATGAGTCGATCGACCCACCATACATACGCTCATAAGATTTTCAATATAGTTAAGGTCAGTGTGAGCTTATTTATACATATTTGAATTTTAATTTTTGTGACAGTATAGAATTCTTAAGCATCCTGTGTATGTTTGTTAGCAAAATCCATTTTGTCAATTTTTTGCAAAATTGCGACAAGTATTAAAATTCAATCACTTATAACTCAGTAGTGTTGAATTTCGTCAAAAAAGTCTCTATACATGAAATGTTCAGAAGCCTAAAGTTCATCAGAATAAAATATAAAAAATATATATTTTTGCTTGAAAACAAGCGATGTATCAGTTCGATCGTACCCCCATACTAGCCATTTTGAGACTTTCGGAAGAGTTAACGCTCTTAACTGCTTGGTTTCGAAGATTAAAATTTAAATTTCTAATGTCGCATAGAACTAACGTGCAGCCCCTATACGTTATGTTTAAAAAAAATATATAAAATTTTTTTCAAAATGGCGGCTATCGTAAAAATTCAAAGTGTCATAACTTTGCTAAATAAAATCCTACTGAAAAATGTCGTATGCAAAAAGTGTTTGGAATTTTAATTTGCATATAAAAGCAATTTTTAATTATTTTTTTTTTAATAAAAACCGAGTCTTACCATATATTGACCGAGACCTCGAACGAGCTTTTATGCGACTCTGCATACAGTTAACGCTCGTATGAGGTTTCTATTTAAGAAATCGACTTGAATTTTTTAAACAAAACAGAGCTTTCAACTATACTTACGATACTATAAAAAAAAATTAAAAATTAAAAAATAAAAGTATTTTTTTTTCAAAACACGTTTAGTGTGATGAGTCGATCGACCCACCATACATACGCTCATAAGATTTTCAATATAGTTAAGGTCAGTGTGAGCTTATTTATACATATTTGAATTTTAATTTTTGTGACAGTATAGAATTCTTAAGCATCCTGTGTATGTTTGTTAGCAAAATCCATTTTGTCAATTTTTTGCAAAATTGCGACAAGTATTAAAATTCAATCACTTATAACTCAGTAGTGTTGAATTTCGTCAAAAAAGTCTCTATACATGAAATGTTCAGAAGCCTAAA
This sequence comes from Plectrocnemia conspersa, assembly GCF_051122295.1. Lineage (NCBI taxonomy): Eukaryota > Metazoa > Arthropoda > Insecta > Trichoptera > Polycentropodidae > Plectrocnemia > Plectrocnemia conspersa. The sequence continues at coordinate 763,193 of NW_028277171.1, forward strand.
GTTCATCAGAATAAAATATAAAAAATATATATTTTTGCTTGAAAACAAGCGATGTATCAGTTCGATCGTACCCCCATACTAGCCATTTTGAGACTTTCGGAAGAGTTAACGCTCTTAACTGCTTGGTTTCGAAGATTACAATTTAAATTTCTAATATCGCATAGAACTAACGTGCAGCCCCTATACGTTATGTTTAAAAAAAATATATAAAAATTTTTTTCAAAATAGCGGCTATCGTAAAAATTCAAAGTGTCATAACTTGGCTAAATAAAATCCTACTGAAAAATGTCGTATGCAAAAAGTGTTTGGAATTTTAATTTGCATATAAAAGCAATTTTTAATTATTTTTTTTTTAATAAAAACCGAGTCTTACTATATATTGACCGAGACCTCGAACGAGCTTTTATGCGACTCTGCATACAGTTAACGCTCGTATGAGGTTTCTATTTAAGAAATCTACTTGAATTTTTTTAACAAAACAGAGCTTTCAACTATACTTACGATACTATAAAAAATAATTAAAAATTAAAAAATAAAAGTATTTTTTTTTCAAAACACGTTTAGTGTGATGAGTCGATCGACCCACCATACATACGCTCATAAGATTTATAATATAGTTAAGGTCAGTGTGAGCTTATTTATACATATTTGAATTTTAATTTTTGTGACAGTATAGAATTCTTAAGCATCCTGTGTATGTTTGTTAGCAAAATCCATTTTGTCAATTTTTTGCAAAATTGCGACAAGTATTAAAATTCAATCACTTATAACTCAGTAGTGTTGAATTTCGTCAAAAAAGTCTCTATACATGAAATGTTCAGAAGCCTAAAGTTCATCAGAATAAAATATAAAAAATATATATTTTTGCTTGAAAACAAGCGATGTATCAGTTCGATCGTACCCCCATACTAGCCATTTTGAGACTTTCGGAAGAGTTAACGCTCTTAACTGCTTGGTTTCGAAGATTAAAATTTAAATTTCTAATATCGCATAGAACTAACGTGCAGCCCCTATACGTTATGTTTAAAAAAAATATATAAATTTTTTTTTCAAAATGGCGGCTATCGTAAAAATTCAAAGTGTCATAACTTTGCTAAATAAAATCCTACTGAAAAATGTCGTATGCAAAAAGTGTTTGGAATTTTAATTTGCATATAAAAGCAATTTTTAATTATTTTTTTTTTTAATAAAAACCGAGTCTTACCATATATTGACCGAGACCTCGAACGAGCTTTTATGCGACTCTGCATACAGTTAACGCTAATATGAGGTTTCTATTTAAGAAATCGACTTGAATTTTTTAAACAAAACAGAGCTTTCAACTATACTTACGATACTATAAAAAAAAATTAAAAATTAAAAAATAAAAGTATTTTTTTTTCAAAACACGTTTAGTGTGATGAGTCGATCGACCCACCATACATACGCTCATAAGATTTTCAATATAGTTAAGGTCAGTGTGAGCTTATTTATACATATTTGAATTTTAATTTTTGTGACAGTATAGAATTCTTAAGCATCCTGTGTATGTTTGTTAGCAAAATCCATTTTGTCAATTTTTTGCAAAATTGCGACAAGTATTAAAATTCAATCACTTATAACTCAGTAGTGTTGAATTTCGTCAAAAAAGTCTCTATACATGAAATGTTCAGAAGCCTAAAGTTCATCAGAATAAAATATAAAAAATATATATTTTTGCTTGAAAACAAGCGATGTATCAGTTCGATCGTACCCCCATACTAGCCATTTTGAGACTTTCGGAAGAGTTAACGCTCTTAACTGCTTGGTTTCGAAGATTACAATTTAAATTTCTAATATCGCATAGAACTAACGTGCAGCCCCTATACGTTATGTTTAAAAAAAATATATAAAAATTTTTTTCAAAATAGCGGCTATCGTAAAAATTCAAAGTGTCATAACTTGGCTAAATAAAATCCTACTGAAAAATGTCGTATGCAAAAAGTGTTTGGAATTTTAATTTGCATATAAAAGCAATTTTTAATTATTTTTTTTTTAATAAAAACCGAGTCTTACTATATATTGACCGAGACCTCGAACGAGCTTTTATGCGACTCTGCATACAGTTAACGCTCGTATGAGGTTTCTATTTAAGAAATCTACTTGAATTTTTTTAACAAAACAGAGCTTTCAACTATACTTACGATACTATAAAAAATAATTAAAAATTAAAAAATAAAAGTATTTTTTTTTCAAAACACGTTTAGTGTGATGAGTCGATCGACCCACCATACATACGCTCATAAGATTTATAATATAGTTAAGGTCAGTGTGAGCTTATTTATACATATTTGAATTTTAATTTTTGTGACAGTATAGAATTCTTAAGCATCCTGTGTATGTTTGTTAGCAAAATCCATTTTGTCAATTTTTTGCAAAATTGCGACAAGTATTAAAATTCAATCACTTATAACTCAGTAGTGTTGAATTTCGTCAAAAAAGTCTCTATACATGAAATGTTCAGAAGCCTAAAGTTCATCAGAATAAAATATAAAAAATATATATTTTTGCTTGAAAACAAGCGATGTATCAGTTCGATCGTACCCCCATACTAGCCATTTTGAGACTTTCGGAAGAGTTAACGCTCTTAACTGCTTGGTTTCGAAGATTAAAATTTAAATTTCTAATATCGCATAGAACTAACGTGCAGCCCCTATACGTTATGTTTAAAAAAAATATATAAATTTTTTTTTCAAAATGGCGGCTATCGTAAAAATTCAAAGTGTCATAACTTTGCTAAATAAAATCCTACTGAAAAATGTCGTATGCAAAAAGTGTTTGGAATTTTAATTTGCATATAAAAGCAATTTTTAATTATTTTTTTTTTTAATAAAAACCGAGTCTTACCATATATTGACCGAGACCTCGAACGAGCTTTTATGCGACTCTGCATACAGTTAACGCTAATATGAGGTTTCTATTTAAGAAATCGACTTGAATTTTTTAAACAAAACAGAGCTTTCAACTATACTTACGATACTATAAAAAAAAATTAAAAATTAAAAAATAAAAGTATTTTTTTTTCAAAACACGTTTAGTGTGATGAGTCGATCGACCCACCATACATACGCTCATAAGATTTTCAATATAGTTAAGGTCAGTGTGAGCTTATTTATACATATTTGAATTTTAATTTTTGTGACAGTATAGAATTCTTAAGCATCCTGTGTATGTTTGTTAGCAAAATCCATTTTGTCAATTTTTTGCAAAATTGCGACAAGTATTAAAATTCAATCACTTATAACTCAGTAGTGTTGAATTTCGTCAAAAAAGTCTCTATACATGAAATGTTCAGAAGCCTAAAGTTCATCAGAATAAAATATAAAAAATATATATTTTTGCTTGAAAACAAGCGATGTATCAGTTCGATCGTACCCCCATACTAGCCATTTTGAGACTTTCGGAAGAGTTAACGCTCTTAACTGCTTGGTTTCGAAGATTACAATTTAAATTTCTAATATCGCATAGAACTAACGTGCAGCCCCTATACGTTATGTTTAAAAAAAATATATAAAAATTTTTTTCAAAATAGCGGCTATCGTAAAAATTCAAAGTGTCATAACTTGGCTAAATAAAATCCTACTGAAAAATGTCGTATGCAAAAAGTGTTTGGAATTTTAATTTGCATATAAAAGCAATTTTTAATTATTTTTTTTTTAATAAAAACCGAGTCTTACTATATATTGACCGAGACCTCGAACGAGCTTTTATGCGACTCTGCATACAGTTAACGCTCGTATGAGGTTTCTATTTAAGAAATCTACTTGAATTTTTTTAACAAAACAGAGCTTTCAACTATACTTACGATACTATAAAAAATAATTAAAAATTAAAAAATAAAAGTATTTTTTTTTCAAAACACGTTTAGTGTGATGAGTCGATCGACCCACCATACATACGCTCATAAGATTTATAATATAGTTAAGGTCAGTGTGAGCTTATTTATACATATTTGAATTTTAATTTTTGTGACAGTATAGAATTCTTAAGCATCCTGTGTATGTTTGTTAGCAAAATCCATTTTGTCAATTTTTTGCAAAATTGCGACAAGTATTAAAATTCAATCACTTATAACTCAGTAGTGTTGAATTTCGTCAAAAAAGTCTCTATACATGAAATGTTCAGAAGCCTAAAGTTCATCAGAATAAAATATAAAAAATATATATTTTTGCTTGAAAACAAGCGATGTATCAGTTCGATCGTACCCCCATACTAGCCATTTTGAGACTTTCGGAAGAGTTAACGCTCTTAACTGCTTGGTTTCGAAGATTAAAATTTAAATTTCTAATATCGCATAGAACTAACGTGCAGCCCCTATACGTTATGTTTAAAAAAAATATATAAATTTTTTTTTCAAAATGGCGGCTATCGTAAAAATTCAAAGTGTCATAACTTTGCTAAATAAAATCCTACTGAAAAATGTCGTATGCAAAAAGTGTTTGGAATTTTAATTTGCATATAAAAGCAATTTTTAATTATTTTTTTTTTTAATAAAAACCGAGTCTTACCATATATTGACCGAGACCTCGAACGAGCTTTTATGCGACTCTGCATACAGTTAACGCTAATATGAGGTTTCTATTTAAGAAATCGACTTGAATTTTTTAAACAAAACAGAGCTTTCAACTATACTTACGATACTATAAAAAAAAATTAAAAATTAAAAAATAAAAGTATTTTTTTTTCAAAACACGTTTAGTGTGATGAGTCGATCGACCCACCATACATACGCTCATAAGATTTTCAATATAGTTAAGGTCAGTGTGAGCTTATTTATACATATTTGAATTTTAATTTTTGTGACAGTATAGAATTCTTAAGCATCCTGTGTATGTTTGTTAGCAAAATCCATTTTGTCAATTTTTTGCAAAATTGCGACAAGTATTAAAATTCAATCACTTATAACTCAGTAGTGTTGAATTTCGTCAAAAAAGTCTCTATACATGAAATGTTCAGAAGCCTAAAGTTCATCAGAATAAAATATAAAAAATATATATTTTTGCTTGAAAACAAGCGATGTATCAGTTCGATCGTACCCCCATACTAGCCATTTTGAGACTTTCGGAAGAGTTAACGCTCTTAACTGCTTGGTTTCGAAGATTACAATTTAAATTTCTAATATCGCATAGAACTAACGTGCAGCCCCTATACGTTATGTTTAAAAAAAATATATAAAAATTTTTTTCAAAATAGCGGCTATCGTAAAAATTCAAAGTGTCATAACTTGGCTAAATAAAATCCTACTGAAAAATGTCGTATGCAAAAAGTGTTTGGAATTTTAATTTGCATATAAAAGCAATTTTTAATTATTTTTTTTTTAATAAAAACCGAGTCTTACTATATATTGACCGAGACCTCGAACGAGCTTTTATGCGACTCTGCATACAGTTAACGCTCGTATGAGGTTTCTATTTAAGAAATCTACTTGAATTTTTTTAACAAAACAGAGCTTTCAACTATACTTACGATACTATAAAAAATAATTAAAAATTAAAAAATAAAAGTATTTTTTTTTCAAAACACGTTTAGTGTGATGAGTCGATCGACCCACCATACATACGCTCATAAGATTTATAATATAGTTAAGGTCAGTGTGAGCTTATTTATACATATTTGAATTTTAATTTTTGTGACAGTATAGAATTCTTAAGCATCCTGTGTATGTTTGTTAGCAAAATCCATTTTGTCAATTTTTTGCAAAATTGCGACAAGTATTAAAATTCAATCACTTATAACTCAGTAGTGTTGAATTTCGTCAAAAAAGTCTCTATACATGAAATGTTCAGAAGCCTAAAGTTCATCAGAATAAAATATAAAAAATATATATTTTTGCTTGAAAACAAGCGATGTATCAGTTCGATCGTACCCCCATACTAGCCATTTTGAGACTTTCGGAAGAGTTAACGCTCTTAACTGCTTGGTTTCGAAGATTAAAATTTAAATTTCTAATATCGCATAGAACTAACGTGCAGCCCCTATACGTTATGTTTAAAAAAAATATATAAATTTTTTTTTCAAAATGGCGGCTATCGTAAAAATTCAAAGTGTCATAACTTTGCTAAATAAAATCCTACTGAAAAATGTCGTATGCAAAAAGTGTTTGGAATTTTAATTTGCATATAAAAGCAATTTTTAATTATTTTTTTTTTTAATAAAAACCGAGTCTTACCATATATTGACCGAGACCTCGAACGAGCTTTTATGCGACTCTGCATACAGTTAACGCTAATATGAGGTTTCTATTTAAGAAATCGACTTGAATTTTTTAAACAAAACAGAGCTTTCAACTATACTTACGATACTATAAAAAAAAATTAAAAATTAAAAAATAAAAGTATTTTTTTTTCAAAACACGTTTAGTGTGATGAGTCGATCGACCCACCATACATACGCTCATAAGATTTTCAATATAGTTAAGGTCAGTGTGAGCTTATTTATACATATTTGAATTTTAATTTTTGTGACAGTATAGAATTCTTAAGCATCCTGTGTATGTTTGTTAGCAAAATCCATTTTGTCAATTTTTTGCAAAATTGCGACAAGTATTAAAATTCAATCACTTATAACTCAGTAGTGTTGAATTTCGTCAAAAAAGTCTCTATACATGAAATGTTCAGAAGCCTAAAGTTCATCAGAATAAAATATAAAAAATATATATTTTTGCTTGAAAACAAGCGATGTATCAGTTCGATCGTACCCCCATACTAGCCATTTTGAGACTTTCGGAAGAGTTAACGCTCTTAACTGCTTGGTTTCGAAGATTAAAATTTAAATTTTTAATATCGCATAGAACTAACGTGCAGCCCCTATACGTTATGTTTAAAAAAAATATATAAAAATTTTTTTCAAAATGGCGGCTATCGTAAAAATTCAAAGTGTCATAACTTTGCTAAATAAAATCCTACTGAAAAATGTCGTATGCAAAAAGTGTTTGGAATCTTAATTTGCATATAAAAGCAATTTTTAATTATTTTTTTTTTAATAAAAACCGAGTCTTACCATATATTGACCGAGACCTCGAACGAGCTTTTATGCGACTCTGCATACAGTTAACGCTCGTATGAGGTTTCTATTTAAGAAATCGACTTGAATTTTTTAAACAAAACAGAGCTTTCAACTATACTTACGATACTATAAAAAAAAATTAAAAATTAAAAAATAAAAGTATTTTTTTTTCAAAACACGTTTAGTGTGATGAGTCGATCGACCCACCATACATACGCTCATAAGATTTTCAATATAGTTAAGGTCAGTGTGAGCTTATTTATACATATTTGAATTTTAATTTTTGTGACAGTAAAGAATTCTTAAGCATCCTGTGTATGTTTGTTAGCAAAATCCATTTTGTCAATTTTTTGCAAAATTGCGACAAGTATTAAAATTCAATCACTTATAACTCAGTAGTGTTGAATTTCGTCAAAAAAGTCTCTATACATGAAATGTTCAGAAGCCTAAAGTTCATCAGAATAAAATATAAAAAATATATATTTTTGCTTGAAAACAAGCGATGTATCAGTTCGATCGTACCCCCATACTAGCCATTTTGAGACTTTCGGAAGAGTTAACGCTCTTAACTGCTTGGTTTCGAAGATTACAATTTAAATTTCTAATATCGCATAGAACTAACGTGCAGCCCCTATACGTTATGTTTAAAAAAAATATATAAAAATTTTTTTCAAAATAGCGGCTATCGTAAAAATTCAAAGTGTCATAACTTGGCTAAATAAAATCCTACTGAAAAATGTCGTATGCAAAAAGTGTTTGGAATTTTAATTTGCATATAAAAGCAATTTTTAATTATTTTTTTTTTAATAAAAACCGAGTCTTACTATATATTGACCGAGACCTCGAACGAGCTTTTATGCGACTCTGCATACAGTTAACGCTCGTATGAGGTTTCTATTTAAGAAATCTACTTGAATTTTTTTAACAAAACAGAGCTTTCAACTATACTTACGATACTATAAAAAATAATTAAAAATTAAAAAATAAAAGTATTTTTTTTTCAAAACACGTTTAGTGTGATGAGTCGATCGACCCACCATACATACGCTCATAAGATTTTCAATATAGTTAAGGTCAGTGTGAGCTTATTTATACATATTTGAATTTTAATTTTTGTGACAGTAAAGAATTCTTAAGCATCCTGTGTATGTTTGTTAGCAAAATCCATTTTGTCAATTTTTTGCAAAATTGCGACAAGTATTAAAATTCAATCACTTATAACTCAGTAGTGTTGAATTTCGTCAAAAAAGTCTCTATACATGAAATGTTCAGAAGCCTAAAGTTCATCAGAATAAAATATAAAAAATATATATTTTTGCTTGAAAACAAGCGATGTATCAGTTCGATCGTACCCCCATACTAGCCATTTTGAGACTTTCGGAAGAGTTAACGCTCTTAACTGCTTGGTTTCGAAGATTACAATTTAAATTTCTAATATCGCATAGAACTAACGTGCAGCCCCTATACGTTATGTTTAAAAAAAATATATAAAATTTTTTTTCAAAATAGCGGCTATCGTAAAAATTCAAAGTGTCATAACTTGGCTAAATAAAATCCTACTGAAAAATGTCGTATGCAAAAAGTGTTTGGAATTTTAATTTGCATATAAAAGCAATTTTTAATTATTTTTTTTTTAATAAAAACCGAGTCTTACTATATATTGACCGAGACCTCGAACGAGCTTTTATGCGACTCTGCATACAGTTAACGCTCGTATGAGGTTTCTATTTAAGAAATCTACTTGAATTTTTTTAACAAAACAGAGCTTTCAACTATACTTACGATACTATAAAAAATAATTAAAAATTAAAAAATAAAAGTATTTTTTTTTCAAAACACGTTTAGTGTGATGAGTCGATCGACCCACCATACATACGCTCATAAGATTTTCAATATAGTTAAGGTCAGTGTGAGCTTATTTATACATATTTGAATTTTAATTTTTGTGACAGTATAGAATTCTTAAGCATCCTGTGTATGTTTGTTAGCAAAATCCATTTTGTCAATTTTTTGCAAAATTGCGACAAGTATTAAAATTCAATCACTTATAACTCAGTAGTGTTGAATTTCGTCAAAAAAGTCTCTATACATGAAATGTTCAGAAGCCTAAAGTTCATCAGAATAAAATATAAAAAATATATATTTTTGCTTGAAAACAAGCGATGTATCAGTTCGATCGTACCCCCATACTAGCCATTTTGAGACTTTCGGAAGAGTTAACGCTCTTAACTGCTTGGTTTCGAAGATTAAAATTTAAATTTCTAATATCGCATAGAACTAACGTGCAGCCCCTATACGTTATGTTTAAAAAAAATATATAAAATTTTTTTTCAAAATGGCGGCTATCGTAAAAATTCAAAGTGTCATAACTTTGCTAAATAAAATCCTACTGAAAAATGTCGTATGCAAAAAGTGTTTGGAATTTTAATTTGCATATAAAAGCAATTTTTAATTATTTTTTTTTTAATAAAAACCGAGTCTTATTATATATTGACCGAGACCTCGAACGAGCTTTTATGCGACTCTGCATACAGTTAACGCTCGTATGAGGTTTCTATTTAAGAAATCGACTTGAATTTTTTAAACAAAACAGAGCTTTCAACTATACTTACGATACTATAAAAAAAAATTAAAAATTAAAAAATAAAAGTATTTTTTTTTCAAAACACGTTTAGTGTGATGAGTCGATCGACCCACCATACATACGCTCATAAGATTTTCAATATAGTTAAGGTCAGTGTGAGCTTATTTATACATATTTGAATTTTTATTTTTGTGACAGTATAGAATTCTTAAGCATCCTGTGTATGTTTGTTAGCAAAATCCATTTTGTCAATTTTTTGCAAAATTGCGACAAGTATTAAAATTCAATCACTTATAACTCAGTAGTGTTGAATTTCGTCAAAAAAGTCTCTATACATGAAATGTTCAGAAGCCTAAAGTTCATCAGAATAAAATATAAAAAATATATATTTTTGCTTGAAAACAAGCGATGTATCAGTTCGATCGTACCCCCATACTAGCCATTTTGAGACTTTCGGAAGAGTTAACGCTCTTAACTGCTTGGTTTCGAAGATTAAAATTAAAATTTCTAATATCGCATAGAACTAACGTGCAGCCCCTATACGTTATGTTTAAAAAAAATATATAAAATTTTTTTTCAAAATGGCGGCTATCGTAAAAATTCAAAGTGTCATAACTTTGCTAAATAAAATCCTACTGAAAAATGTCGTATGCAAAAAGTGTTTGGAATTTTAATTTGCATATAAAAGCAATTTTTAATTATTTTTTTTTTAATAAAAACCGAGTCTTACCATATATTGACCGAGACCTCGAACGAGCTTTTATGCGACTCTGCATACAGTTAACGCTCGTATGAGGTTTCTATTTAAGAAATCGACTTGAATTTTTTAAACAAAACAGAGCTTTCAACTATACTTACGATACTATAAAAAAAAATTAAAAATTAAAAAATAAAAGTATTTTTTTTTCAAAACACGTTTAGTGTGATGAGTCGATCGACCCACCATACATACGCTCATAAGATTTTCAATATAGTTAAGGTCAGTGTGAGCTTATTTATACATATTTGAATTTTAATTTTTGTGACAGTATAGAATTCTTAAGCATCCTGTGTATGTTTGGTAGCAAAATCCATTTTGTCAATTTTTTGCAAAATTGCGACAAGTATTAAAATTCAATCACTTATAACTCAGTAGTGTTGAATTTCGTCAAAAAAGTCTCTATACATGAAATGTTCAGAAGCCTACAGTTCATCAGAATAAAATATAAAAAATATATATTTTTGCTTGAAAACAAGCGATGTATCAGTTCGATCGTACCCCCATACTAGCCATTTTGAGACTTTCGGAAGAGTTAACGCTCTTAACTGCTTGGTTTCGAAGATTAAAATTAAAATTTCTAATATCGCATAGAACTAACGTGCAGCCCCTATACGTTATGTTTAAAAAAAATATATAAAATTTTTTTTTAAAAATGGCGGCTATCGTAAAAATTCAAAAAGTCATAACTTTGCTAAATAAAATCCTACTGAAAAATGTCGTATGCAAAAAGTGTTTGGAATTTTAATTTGCATATAAAAGCAATTTTTAATTATTTTTTTTTTAATAAAAACCGAGTCTTACCATATATTGACCGAGACCTCGAACGAGCTTTTATGCGACTCTGCATACAGTTAACGCTCGTATGAGGTTTCTATTTAAGAAATCGACTTGAATTTTTTAAACAAAACAGAGCTTTCAACTATACTTACGATACTATAAAAAAAAATTAAAAATTAAAAAATAAAAGTATTTTTTTTTCAAAACACGTTTAGTGTGATGAGTCGATCGACCCACCATACATACGCTCATAAGATTTTCAATATAGTTAAGGTCAGTGTGAGCTTATTTATACATATTTGAATTTTTATTTTTGTGACAGTATAGAATTCTTAAGCATCCTGTGTATGTTTGTTAGCAAAATCCATTTTGTCAATTTTTTGCAAAATTGCGACAAGTATTAAAATTCAATCACTTATAACTCAGTAGTGTTGAATTTCGTCAAAAAAGTCTCTATACATGAAATGTTCAGAAGCCTAAAGTTCATCAGAATAAAATATAAAAAATATATATTTTTGCTTGAAAACAAGCGATGTATCAGTTCGATCGTACCCCCATACTAGCCATTTTGAGACTTTCGGAAGAGTTAACGCTCTTAACTGCTTGGTTTCGAAGATTAAAATTAAAATTTCTAATATCGCATAGAACTAACGTGCAGCCCCTATACGTTATGTTTAAAAAAAATATATAAAATTTTTTTTCAAAATGGCGGCTATCGTAAAAATTCAAAGTGTCATAACTTTGCTAAATAAAATCCTACTGAAAAATGTCGTATGCAAAAAGTGTTTGGAATTTTAATTTGCATATAAAAGCAATTTTTAATTATTTTTTTTTTAATAAAAACCGAGTCTTACCATATATTGACCGAGACCTCGAACGAGCTTTTATGCGACTCTGCATACAGTTAACGCTCGTATGAGGTTTCTATTTAAGAAATCGACTTGAATTTTTTAAACAAAACAGAGCTTTCAACTATACTTACGATACTATAAAAAAAAATTTAAAATTAAAAAATAAAAGTATTTTTTTTTCAAAACACGTTTAGTGTGATGAGTCGATCGACCCACCATACATACGCTCATAAGATTTTCAATATAGTTAAGGTCAGTGTGAGCTTATTTATACATATTTGAATTTTAATTTTTGTGACAGTATAGAATTCTTAAGCATCCTGTGTATGTTTGTTAGCAAAATCCATTTTGTCAATTTTTTGCAAAATTGCGACAAGTATTAAAATTCAATCACTTATAACTCAGTAGTGTTGAATTTCGTCAAAAAAGTCTCTATACATGAAATGTTCAGAAGCCTAAATTTCATCAGAATAAAATATAAAAAATATATATTTTTGCTTGAAAACAAGCGATGTATCAGTTCGATCGTACCCCCATACTAGCCATTTTGAGACTTTCGGAAGAGTTAACGCTCTTAACTGCTTGGTTTCGAAGATTAAAATTTAAATTTTTAATATCGCATAGAACTAACGTGCAGCCCCTATACGTTATGTTTAAAAAAAATATATAAATTTTTTTTTCAAAATGGCGGCTATCGTAAAAATTCAAAGTGTCATAACTTTGCTAAATAAAATCCTACTGAAAAATGTCGTATGCAAAAAGTGTTTGGAATTTTAATTTGCATATAAAAGCAATTTTTAATTATTTTTTTTTTAATAAAAACCGAGTCTTACCATATATTGACCGAGACCTCGAACGAGCTTTTATGCGACTCTGCATACAGTTAACGCTCGTATGAGGTTTCTATTTAAGAAATCGACTTGAATTTTTTAAACAAAACAGAGCTTTCAACTATACTTACGATACTATAAAAAAAAATTAAAAATTAAAAAATAAAAGTATTTTTTTTTCAAAACACGTTTAGTGTGATGAGTCGATCGACCCACCATACATACGCTCATAAGATTTTCAATATAGTTAAGGTCAGTGTGAGCTTATTTATACATATTTGAATTTTAATTTTTGTGACAGTATAGAATTCTTAAGCATCCTGTGTATGTTTGTTAGCAAAATCCATTTTGTCAATTTTTTGCAAAATTGCGACAAGTATTAAAATTCAATCACTTATAACTCAGTAGTGTTGAATTTCGTCAAAAAAGTCTCTATACATGAAATGTTCAGAAGCCTAAAGTTCATCAGAATAAAATATAAAAAATATATATTTTTGCTTGAAAACAAGCGATGTATCAGTTCGATCGTACCCCCATACTAGCCATTTTGAGACTTTCGGAAGAGTTAACGCTCTTAACTGCTTTGTTTCGAAGATTAAAATTTAAATTTCTAATATCGCATAGAACTAACGTGCAGCCCCTATACGTTATGTTTAAAAAAAATATATAAAATTTTTTTTTTAAATCGCGGCTATCGTAAAAATTCAAAGTGTCATAACTTTGCTAAATAAAATCCTACTGAAAAATGTCGTATGCAAAAAGTGTTTGGAATTTTAATTTGCATATAAAAGCAATTTTTAATTATTTTTTTTTTAATAAAAACCGAGTCTTACCATATATTGACCGAGACCTCGAACGAGCTTTTATGCGACTCTGCATACAGTTAACGCTCGTATGAGGTTTCTATTTAAGAAATCGACTTGAATTTTTTAAACAAAACAGAGCTTTCAACTATACTTACGATACTATAAAAAAAAATTAAAAATTAAAAAATAAAAGTATTTTTTTTTCAAAACACGTTTAGTGTGATGAGTCGATCGACCCACCATACATACGCTCATAAGATTTTCAATATAGTTAAGGTCAGTGTGAGCTTATTTATACATATTTGAATTTTAATTTTTGTGACAGTATAGAATTCTTAAGCATCCTGTGTATGTTTGTTAGCAAAATCCATTTTGTCAATTTTTTGCAAAATTGCGACAAGTATTAAAATTCAATCACTTATAACTCAGTAGTGTTGAATTTCGTCAAAAAAGTCTCTATACATGAAATGTTCAGAAGCCTAAAGTTCATCAGAATAAAATATAAAAAATATATATTTTTGCTTGAAAACAAGCGATGTATCTGTTCGATCGTACCCCCATACTAGCCATTTTGAGACTTTCGGAAGAGTTAACGCTCTTAACTGCTTGGTTTCGAAGATTAAAATTAAAATTTCTAATATCGCATAGAACTAACGTGCAGCCCCTATACGTTATGTTTAAAAAAAATATATAAATTTTTTTTTCAAAATGGCGGCTATCGTAAAAATTCAAAGTGTCATAACTTTGCTAAATAAAATCCTACTGAAAAATATCGTATGCAAAAAGTGTTTAGAATTTTAATTAGCATATAAAAGCAATTTTTAATTTTTTTTTTTTTAATAAAAACCGAGTCTTACCATATATTGACCGAGACCTCGAACGAGCTTTTATGCGACTCTGCATACAGTTAACGCTCGTATGAGGTTTCTATTTAAGAAATCGACTTGAATTTTTTAAACAAAACAGAGCTTTCAACTATACTTACGATACTATAAAAAAAAATTAAAAATTAAAAAATAAAAGTATTTTTTTTTCAAAACACGTTTAGTGTGATGAGTCGATCGACCCACCATACATACGCTCATAAGATTTTCAATATAGTTAAGGTCAGTGTGAGCTTATTTATACATATTTGAATTTTAATTTTTGTGACAGTATAGAATTCTTAAGCATCCTGTGTATGTTTGTTAGCAAAATCCATTTTGTCAATTTTTTGCAAAATTGCGACAAGTATTAAAATTCAATCACTTATAACTCAGTAGTGTTGAATTTCGTCAAAAAAGTCTCTATACATGAAATGTTCAGAAGCCTAAAGTTCATCAGAATAAAATATAAAAAATATATATTTTTGCTTGAAAACAAGCGATGTATCAGTTCGATCGTACCCCCATACTAGCCATTTTGAGACTTTCGGAAGAGTTAACGCTCTTAACTGCTTGGTTTCGAAGATTAAAATTTAAATTTCTAATATCGCATAGAACTAACGTGCAGCCCCTATACGTTATGTTTAAAAAAAATATATAAAATTTTTTTTCAAAATGGCGGCTATCGTAAAAATTCAAAGTGTCATAACTTTGCTAAATAAAATCCTACTGAAAAATGTCGTATGCAAAAAGTGTTTGGAATTTTAATTTGCATATAAAAGCAATTTTTAATTATTTTTTTTTTAATAAAAACCGAGTCTTACCATATATTGACCGAGACCTCGAACGAGCTTTTATGCGACTCTGCATACAGTTAACGCTCGTATGAGGTTTCTATTTAAGAAATCGACTTGAATTTTTTAAACAAAACAGAGCTTTCAACTATACTTACGATACTATAAAAAAAAATTAAAAATTAAAAAATAAAAGTATTTTTTTTTCAAAACACGTTTAGTGTGATGAGTCGATCGACCCACCATACATACGCTCATAAGATTTTCAATATAGTTAAAGTCAGTGTGAGCTTATTTATACATATTTGAATTTTAATTTTTGTGACAGTATAGAATTCTTAAGCATCCTGTGTATGTTTGTTAGCAAAATCCATTTTGTCAATTTTTTGCAAAATTGCGACAAGTATTAAAATTCAATCACTTATAACTCAGTAGTGTTGAATTTCGTCAAAAAAGTCTCTATACATGAAATGTTCAGAAGCCTAAAGTTCATCAGAATAAAATATAAAAAATATATATTTTTGCTTGAAAACAAGCGATGTATCAGTTCGATCGTACCCCCATACTAGCCATTTTGAGACTTTCGGAAGAGTTAACGCTCTTAACTGCTTGGTTTCGAAGATTAAAATTTAAATTTTTAATATCGCATAGAACTAACGTGCAGCCCCTATACGTTATGTTTAAAAAAAATATATAAAAAATTTTTTCAAAATGGCGGCTATCGTAAAAATTCAAAGTGTCATAACTTTGCTAAATAAAATCCTACTGAAAAATGTCGTATGCAAAAAGTGTTTGGAATTTTAATTAGCATATAAAAGCAATTTTTAATTTTTTTTTTTTTAATAAAAACCGAGTCTTACCATATATTGACCGAGACCTCGAACGAGCTTTTATGCGACTCTGCATACAGTTAACGCTCGTATGAGGTTTCTATTTAAGAAATCGACTTGAATTTTTTAAACAAAACAGAGCTTTCAACTATACTTACGATACTATAAAAAAAAATTAAAAATTAAAAAATAAAAGTATTTTTTTTTCAAAACACGTTTAGTGTGATGAGTCGATCGACCCACCATACATACGCTCATAAGATTTTCAATATAGTTAAGGTCAGTGTGAGCTTATTTATACATATTTGAATTTTAATTTTTGTGACAGTATAGAATTCTTAAGCATCCTGTGTATGTTTGTTAGCAAAATCCATTTTGTCAATTTTTTGCAAAATTGCGACAAGTATTAAAATTCAATCACTTATAACTCAGTAGTGTTGAATTTCGTCAAAAAAGTCTCTATACATGAAATGTTCAGAAGCCTAAAGTTCATCAGAATAAAATATAAAAAATATATATTTTTGCTTGAAAACAAGCGATGTATCAGTTCGATCGTACCCCCATACTAGCCATTTTGAGACTTTCGGAAGAGTTAACGCTCTTAACTGCTTGGTTTCGAAGATTAAAATTTAAATTTCTAATATCGCATAGAACTAACGTGCAGCCCCTATACGTTATGTTTAAAAAAAATATATAAAATTTTTTTTCAAAATGGCGGCTATCGTAAAAATTCAAAGTGTCATAACTTTGCTAAATAAAATCCTACTGAAAAATGTCGTATGCAAAAAGTGTTTGGAATTTTAATTTGCATATAAAAGCAATTTTTAATTATTTTTTTTTTAATAAAAACCGAGTCTTACCATATATTGACCGAGACCTCGAACGAGCTTTTATGCGACTCTGCATACAGTTAACGCTCGTATGAGGTTTCTATTTAAGAAATCGACTTGAATTTTTTAAACAAAACAGAGCTTTCAACTATACTTACGATACTATAAAAAAAAATTAAAAATTAAAAAATAAAAGTATTTTTTTTTCAAAACACGTTTAGTGTGATGAGTCGATCGACCCACCATACATACGCTCATAAGATTTTCAATATAGTTAAGGTCAGTGTGAGCTTATTTATACATATTTGAATTTTAATTTTTGTGACAGTATAGAATTCTTAAGCATCCTGTGTATGTTTGTTAGCAAAATCCATTTTGTCAATTTTTTGCAAAATTGCGACAAGTATTAAAATTCAATCACTTATAACTCAGTAGTGTTGAATTTCGTCAAAAAAGTCTCTATACATGAAATGTTCAGAAGCCTAAAGTTCATCAGAATAAAATATAAAAAATATATATTTTTGCTTGAAAACAAGCGATGTATCAGTTCGATCGTACCCCCATACTAGCCATTTTGAGACTTTCGGAAGAGTTAACGCTCTTAACTGCTTGGTTTCGAAGATTAAAATTTAAATTTCTAATATCGCATAGAACTAACGTGCAGCCCCTATACGTTATGTTTAAAAAAAATATATAAAATTTTTTTTCAAAATGGCGGCTATCGTAAAAATTCAAAGTGTCATAACTTTGCTAAATAAAATCCTACTGAAAAATGTCGTATGCAAAAAGTGTTTGGAATTTTAATTTGCATATAAAAGCAATTTTTAATTATTTTTTTTTTAATAAAAACCGAGTCTTACTATATATTGACCGAGACCTCGAACGAGCTTTTATGCGACTCTGCATACAGTTAACGCTCGTATGAGGTTTCTATTTAAGAAATCGACTTGAATTTTTTTAACAAAACAGAGCTTTCAACTATACTTACGATACTATAAAAAAAAATTAAAAATTAAAAAATAAAAGTATTTTTTTTTCAAAACACGTTTAGTGTGATGAGTCGATCGACCCACCATACATACGCTCATAAGATTTTCAATATAGTTAAGGTCAGTGTGAGCTTATTTATACATATTTGAATTTTAATTTTTGTGACAGTATAGAATTCTTAAGCATCCTGTGTATGTTTGTTAGCAAAATCCATTTTGTCAATTTTTTGCAAAATTGCGACAAGTATTAAAATTCAATCACTTATAACTCAGTAGTGTTGAATTTCGTCAAAAAAGTCTCTATACATGAAATGTTCAGAAGCCTAAAGTTCATCAGAATAAAATATAAAAAATATATATTTTTGCTTGAAAACAAGCGATGTATCAGTTCGATCGTACCCCCATACTAGCCATTTTGAGACTTTCGGAAGAGTTAACGCTCTTAACTGCTTGGTTTCGAAGATTTAAATTTAAATTTCTAATATCGCATAGAACTAACGTGCAGCCCCTATACGTTATGTTTAAAAAAAATATATAAAATTTTTTTTCAAAATGGCGGCTATCGTAAAAATTCAAAGTGTCATAACTTTGCTAAATAAAATCCTACTGAAAAATGTCGTATGCAAAAAGTGTTTGGAATTTTAATTTGCATATAAAAGCAATTTTTAATTATTTTTTTTTTAATAAAAACCGAGTCTTACCATATATTGACCGAGACCTTGAACGAGCTTTTATGCGACTCTGCATACAGTTAACGCTCGTATGAGGTTTCTATTTAAGAAATCGACTTGAATTTTTTAAACAAAACAGAGCTTTCAACTATACTTACGATACTATAAAAAAAAATTAAAAATTAAAAAATAAAAGTATTTTTTTTTCAAAACACGTTTAGTGTGATGAGTCGATCGACCCACCATACATACGCTCATAAGATTTTCAATATAGTTAAGGTCAGTGTGAGCTTATTTATACATATTTGAATTTTAATTTTTGTGACAGTATAGAATTCTTAAGCATCCTGTGTATGTTTGTTAGCAAAATCCATTTTGTCAATTTTTTGCAAAATTGCGACAAGTATTAAAATTCAATCACTTATAACTCAGTAGTGTTGAATTTCGTCAAAAAAGTCTCTATACATGAAATGTTCAGAAGCCTAAAGTTCATCAGAATAAAATATAAAAAATATATATTTTTGCTTGAAAACAAGCGATGTATCAGTTCGATCGTACCCCCATACTAGCCATTTTGAGACTTTCGGAAGAGTTAACGCTCTTAACTGCTTGGTTTCGAAGATTAAAATTTAAATTTTTTATATCGCATAGAACTAACGTGCAGCCCCTATACGTTATGTTTAAAAAAAATATATAAAATTTTTTTTCAAAATGGCGGCTATCGTAAAAATTCAAAGTGTCATAACTTTGCTAAATAAAATCCTACTGAAAAATGTCGTATGCAAAAAGTGTTTGGAATTTTAATTTGCATATAAAAGCAATTTTTAATTATTTTTTTTTTAATAAAAACCGAGTCTTACCATATATTGACCGAGACCTCGAACGAGCTTTTATGCGACTCTGCATACAGTTAACGCTCGTATGAGGTTTCTATTTAAGAAATCGACTTGAATTTTTTAAACAAAACAGAGCTTTCAACTATACTTACGATACTATAAAAAAAAATTAAAAATTAAAAAATAAAAGTATTTTTTTTTCAAAACACGTTTAGTGTGATGAGTCGATCGACCCACCATACATACGCTCATAAGATTTTCAATATAGTTAAGGTCAGTGTGAGCTTATTTATACATATTTGAATTTTAATTTTTGTGACAGTATAGAATTCTTAAGCATCCTGTGTATGTTTGTTAGCAAAATCCATTTTGGCAATTTTTTGCAAAATTGCGACAAGTATTAAAATTCAATCACTTATAACTCAGTAGTGTTGAATTTCGTCAAAAAAGTCTCTATACATGAAATGTTCAGAAGCCTAAAGTTCATCAGAATAAAATATAAAAAATATATATTTTTGCTTGAAAACAAGCGATGTATCAGTTCGATCGTACCCCCATACTAGCCATTTTGAGACTTTCGGAAGAGTTAACGCTCTTAACTGCTTGGTTTCGAAGATTAAAATTTAAATTTTTTATATCGCATAGAACTAACGTGCAGCCCCTATACGTTATGTTTAAAAAAAATATATAAAATTTTTTTTCAAAATGGCGGCTATCGTAAAAATTCAAAGTGTCATAACTTTGCTAAATAAAATCCTACTGAAAAATGTCGTATGCAAAAAGTGTTTGGAATTTTAATTTGCATATAAAAGCAATTTTTAATTATTTTTTTTTTAATAAAAACCGAGTCTTACCATATATTGACCGAGACCTCGAACGAGCTTTTATGCGACTCTGCATACAGTTAACGCTCGTATGAGGTTTCTATTTAAGAAATCGACTTGAATTTTTTAAACAAAACAGAGCTTTCAACTATACTTACGATACTATAAAAAAAAATTAAAAATTAAAAAATAAAAGTATTTTTTTTTCAAAACACGTTTAGTGTGATGAGTCGATCGACCCACCATACATACGCTCATAAGATTTTCAATATAGTTAAGGTCAGTGTGAGCTTATTTATACATATTTGAATTTGAATTTTTGTGACAGTATAGAATTCTTAAGCATCCTGTGTATGTTTGTTAGCAAAATCCATTTTGTCAATTTTTTGCAAAATTGCGACAAGTATTAAAATTTAATCACTTATAACTCAGTAGTGTTGAATTTCGTCAAAAAAGTCTCTATACATGAAATGTTCAGAAGCCTAAAGTTCATCAGAATAAAATATAAAAAATATATATTTTTGCTTGAAAACAAGCGATGTATCAGTTCGATCGTACCCCCATACTAGCCATTTTGAGACTTTCGGAAGAGTTAACGCTCTTAACTGCTTGGTTTCGAAGATTAAAATTTAAATTTTTTATATCGCATAGAACTAACGTGCAGCCCCTATACGTTATGTTTAAAAAAAATATATAAAATTTTTTTTCAAAATGGCGGCTATCGTAAAAATTCAAAGTGTCATAACTTTGCTAAATAAAATCCTACTGAAAAATGTCGTATGCAAAAAGTGTTTGGAATTTTAATTTGCATATAAAAGCAATTTTTAATTATTTTTTTTTTAATAAAAACCGAGTCTTACCATATATTGACCGAGACCTCGAACGAGCTTTTATGCGACTCTGCATACAGTTAACGCTCGTATGAGGTTTCTATTTAAGAAATCGACTTGAATTTTTTAAACAAAACAGAGCTTTCAACTATACTTACGATACTATAAAAAAAAATTAAAAATTAAAAAATAAAAGTATTTTTTTTTCAAAACACGTTTAGTGTGATGAGTCGATCGACCCACCATACATACGCTCATAAGATTTTCAATATAGTTAAGGTCAGTGTGAGCTTATTTATACATATTTGAATTTGAATTTTTGTGACAGTATAGAATTCTTAAGCATCCTGTGTATGTTTGTTAGCAAAATCCATTTTGTCAATTTTTTGCAAAATTGCGACAAGTATTAAAATTCAATCACTTATAACTCAGTAGTGTTGAATTTCGTCAAAAAAGTCTCTATACATGAAATGTTCAGAAGCCTAAAGTTCATCAGAATAAAATATAAAAAATATATATTTTTGCTTGAAAACAAGCGTTGTATCAGTTCGATCGTACCCCCATACTAGCCATTTTGAGACTTTCGGAAGAGTTAACGCTCTTAACTGCTTGGTTTCGAAGATTAAAATTTAAATTTCTAATATCGCATAGAACTAACGTGCAGCCCCTATACGTTATGTTTAAAAAAAATATATAAAATTTTTTTAAAATGGCGGCTATCGTAAAAATTCAAAGTGTCATAACTTTGCTAAATAAAATCCTACTGAAAAATGTCGTATGCAAAAAGTGTTTGGAATTTTAATTTGCATATAAAAGCAATTTTTAATTATTTTTTTTTTAATAAAAACCGAGTCTTACCATATATTGACCGAGACCTCGAACGAGCTTTTATGCGACTCTGCATACAGTTAACGCTCGTATGAGGTTTCTATTTAAGAAATCGACTTGAATTTTTTAAACAAAACAGAGCTTTCAACTATACTTACGATACTATAAAAAAAAATTAAAAATTAAAAAATAAAAGTATTTTTTTTTCAAAACACGTTTAGTGTGATGAGTCGATCGACCCACCATACATACGCTCATAAGATTTTCAATATAGTTAAGGTCAGTGTGAGCTTATTTATACATATTTGAATTTTAATTTTTGTGACAGTATAGAATTCTTAAGCATCCTGTGTATGTTTGTTAGCAAAATCCATTTTGTCAATTTTTTGCAAAATTGCGACAAGTATTAAAATTCAATCACTTATAACTCAGTAGTGTTGAATTTCGTCAAAAAAGTCTCTATACATGAAATGTTCAGAAGCCTAAAGTTCATCAGAATAAAATATAAAAAATATATATTTTTGCTTGAAAACAAGCGATGTATCAGTTCGATCGTACCCCCATACTAGCCATTTTGAGACTTTCGGAAGAGTTAACGCTCTTAACTGCTTGGTTTCGAAGATTAAAATTTAAATTTCTAATATCGCATAGAACTAACGTGCAGCCCCTATACGTTATGTTTAAAAAAAATATATAAAATTTTTTTTCAAAATGGCGGCTATCGTAAAAATTCAAAGTGTCATAACTTTGCTAAATAAAATCCTACTGAAAAATGTCGTATGCAAAAAGTGTTTGGAATTTTAATTTGCATATAAAAGCAATTTTTAATTATTTTTTTTTTAATAAAAACCGAGTCTTACCATATATTGACCGAGACCTCGAACGAGCTTTTATGCGACTCTGCATACAGTTAACGCTCGTATGAGGTTTCTATTTAAGAAATCGACTTGAATATTTTAAACAAAACAGAGCTTTCAACTATACTTACGATACTATAAAAAAAAATTAAAAATTAAAAAATAAAAGTATTTTTTTTTCAAAACACGTTTAGTGTGATGAGTCGATCGACCCATCATACATACGCTCATAAGATTTTCAATATAGTTAAGGTCAGTGTGAGCTTATTTATACATATTTGAATTTTAATTTTTGTGACAGTATAGAATTCTTAAGCATCCTGTGTATGTTTGTTAGCAAAATCCATTTTGTCAATTTTTTGCAAAATTGCGACAAGTATTAAAATTCAATCACTTATAACTCAGTAGTGTTGAATTTCGTCAAAAAAGTCCCTATACATGAAATGTTCAGAAGCCTAAAGTTCATCAGAATAAAATATAAAAAATATATATTTTTGCTTGAAAACAAGCGATGTATCAGTTCGATCGTACCCCCATACTAGCCATTTTGAGACTTTCGGAAGAGTTAACGCTCTTAACTGCTTGGTTTCGAAGATTACAATTTAAATTTCTAATATCGCATAGAACTAACGTGCAGCCCCTATACGTTATGTTTAAAAAAAATATATAAAATTTTTTTTCAAAATGGCGGCTATCGTAAAAATTCAAAGTGTCATAACTTGGCTAAATAAAATCCTACTGAAAAATGTCGTATGGAAAAAGTGTTTGGAATTTTAATTTGCATATAAAAGCAATTTTTAATTATTTTTTTTTTAATAAAAACCGAGTCTTACTATATATTGACCGAGACCTCGAACGAGCTTTTATGCGACTCTGCATACAGTTAACGCTCGTATGAGGTTTCTATTTAAGAAATCGACTTGAATTTTTTTAACAAAACAGAGCTTTCAACTATACTTACGATACTATAAAAAAAAATTAAAAATTAAAAAATAAAAGTATTTTTTTTTCAAAACACGTTTAGTGTGATGAGTCGATCGACCCACCATACATACGCTCATAAGATTTTCAATATAGTTAAGGTCAGTGTGAGCTTATTTATACATATTTGAATTTTAATTTTTGTGACAGTATAGAATTCTTAAGCATCCTGTGTATGTTTGTTAGCAAAATCCATTTTGTCAATTTTTTGCAAAATTGCGACAAGTATTAAAATTCAATCACTTATAACTCAGTAGTGTTAAATTTCGTCAAAAAAGTCTCTATACATGAAATGTTCAGAAGCCTAAAGTTCATCAGAATAAAATATAAAAAATATATATTTTTGCTTGAAAACAAGCGATGTATCAGTTCGATCGTACCCCCATACTAGCCATTTTGAGACTTTCGGAAAAGTTAACGCTCTTAACTGCTTGGTTTCGAAGATTAAAATTTAAATTTCTAATATCGCATAGAACTAACGTGCAGCCCCTATACGTTATGTTTAAAAAAATATATAAAATTTTTTTTCAAAATGGCGGCTATCGTAAAAATTCAAAGTGTCATAACTTTGCTAAATAAAATCCTACTGAAAAATGTCGTATGCAAAAAGTGTTTGGAATTTTAATTTGCATATAAAAGCAATTTTTAATTTTTTTTTTTTTAATAAAAACCGAGTCTTACCATATATTGACCGAGACCTCGAACGAGCTTTTATGCGACTCTGCATACAGTTAACGCTCGTATGAGGTTTCTATTTAAGAAATCGACTTGAATTTTTTAAACAAAACAGAGCTTTCAACTATACTTACGATACTATAAAAAAAAATTAAAAATTAAAAAATAAAAGTATTTTTTTTTCAAAACACGTTTAGTGTGATGAGTCGATCGACCCACCATACATACGCTCATAAGATTTTCAATATAGTTAAGGTCAGTGTGAGCTTATTTATACATATTTGAATTTTAATTTTTGTGACAGTATAGAATTCTTAAGCATCCTGTGTATGTTTGTTAGCAAAATCCATTTTGTCAATTTTTTGCAAAATTGCGACAAGTATTAAAATTCAATCACTTATAACTCAGTAGTGTTGAATTTCGTCAAAAAAGTCTCTATACATGAAATGTTCAGAAGCCTAAAGTTCATCAGAATAAAATATAAAAAATATATATTTTTGCTTGAAAACAAGCGATGTATCAGTTCGATCGTACCCCCATACTAGCCATTTTGAGACTTTCGGAAGAGTTAACGCTCTTAACTGCTTGGTTTCGAAGATTAAAATTTAAATTTCTAATATCGCATAGAACTAACGTGCAGCCCCTATACGTTATGTTTAAAAAAAATATATAAAATTTTTTTTCAAAATAGCGGCAATCGTAAAAATTCAAAGTGTCATAACTTTGCTAAATAAAATCCTACTGAAAAATGTCGTATGCAAAAAGTGTTTGGAATTTTAATTTGCATATAAAAGCAATTTTTAATTATTTTTTTTTTAATAAAAACCGAGTCTTACCATATATTGACCGAGACCTCGAACGAGCTTTTATGCGACTCTGCATACAGTTACCGCTCGTATGAGGTTTCTATTTAAGAAATCGACTTGAATTTTTTAAACAAAACAGAGCTTTCAACTATACTTACGATACTATAAAAAAAAATTAAAAATTAAAAAATAAAAGTATTTTTTTTTCAAAACACGTTTAGTGTGATGAGTCGATCGACCCACCATACATACGCTCATAAGATTTTCAATATAGTTAAGGTCAGTGTGAGCTTATTTATACATATTTGAATTTTAATTTTTGTGACAGTATAGAATTCTTAAGCATCCTGTGTATGTTTGTTAGCAAAATCCATTTTGTCAATTTTTTGCAAAATTGCGACAAGTATTAAAATTCAATCACTTATAACTCAGTAGTGTTGAATTTCGTCAAAAAAGTCTCTATACATGAAATGTTCAGAAGCCTAAAGTTCATCAGAATAAAATATAAAAAATATATATTTTTGCTTGAAAACAAGCGATGTATCAGTTCGATCGTACCCCCATACTAGCCATTTTGAGACTTTCGGAAGAGTTAACGCTCTTAACTGCTTGGTTTCGAAGATTAAAATTAAAATTTTTAATATCGCATAGAACTAACGTGCAGCCCCTATACGTTATGTTTAAAAAAAATATATAAAATTTTTTTTCAAAATGGCGGCTATCGTAAAAATTCAAAGTGTCATAACTTTGCTAAATAAAATCCTACTGAAAAATGTCGTATGCAAAAAGTGTTTGGAATTTTAATTAGCATATAAAAGCAATTTTTAATTTTTTTTTTTTTAATAAAAACCGAGTCTTACCATATATTGACCGAGACCTCGAACGAGCTTTTATGCGACTCTGCATACAGTTAACGCTCGTATGAGGTTTCTATTTAAGAAATCGACTTGAATTTTTTAAACAAAACAGAGCTTTCAACTATACTTACGATACTATAAAAAAAAATTAAAAATTAAAAAATAAAAGTATTTTTTTTTCAAAACACGTTTAGTGTGATGAGTCGATCGACCCACCATACATACGCTCATAAGATTTTCAATATAGTTAAGGTCAGTGTGAGCTTATTTATACATATTTGAATTTTAATTTATGTGACAGTATAGAATTCTTAAGCATCCTGTGTATGTTTGTTAGCAAAATCCATTTTGTCAATTTTTTGCAAAATTGCGACAAGTATTAAAATTCAATCACTTATAACTCAGTAGTGTTGAATTTCGTCAAAAAAGTCTCTATACATGAAATGTTCAGAAGCCTAAAGTTCATCAGAATAAAATATAAAAAATATATATTTTTGCTTGAAAACAAGCGATGTATCAGTTCGATCGTACCCCCATACTAGCCATTTTGAGACTTTCGGAAGAGTTAACGCTCTTAACTGCTTGGTTTCAAAGATTAAAATTTAAATTTCTAATATCGCATAGAACTAACGTGCAGCCCCTATACGTTATGTTTAAAAAAAATATATAAAATTTTTTTTCAAAATGGCGGCTATCGTAAAAATTCAAAGTGTCATAACTTTGCTAAATAAAATCCTACTGAAAAATGTCGTTTTCAAAAAGTGTTTGGAATTTTAATTTGCATATAAAAGCAATTTTTAATTATTTTTTTTTTAATAAAAACCGAGTCTTACCATATATTGACCGAGACCTCGAACGAGCTTTTATGCGACTCTGCATACAGTTAACGCTCGTATGAGGTTTCTATTTAAGAAATCGACTTGAATTTTTTAAACAAAACAGAGCTTTCAACTATACTTACGATACTATAAAAAAAAATTAAAAATTAAAAAATAAAAGTATTTTTTTTTCAAAACACGTTTAGTGTGATGAGTCGATCGACCCACCATACATACGCTCATAAGATTTTCAATATAGTTAAGGTCAGTGTGAGCTTATTTATACATATTTGAATTTTAATTTTTGTGACAGTATAGAATTCTTAAGCATCCTGTGTATGTTTGTTAGCAAAATCCATTTTGTCAATTTTTTGCAAAATTGCGACAAGTATTAAAATTCAATCACTTATAACTCAGTAGTGTTGAATTTCGTCAAAAAAGTCTGTATACATGAAATGTTCAGAAGCCTAAAGTTCATCAGAATAAAATATAAAAAATATATATTTTTGCTTGAAAACAAGCGATGTATCAGTTCGATCGTACCCCCATACTAGCCATTTTGAGACTTTCGGAAGAGTTAACGCTCTTAACTGCTTGGTTTCGAAGATTAAAATTTAAATTTCTAATATCGCATAGAACTAACGTGCAGCCCCTATACGTTATGTTTAAAAAAAATATATAAAATTTTTTTTCAAAATGGCGGCTATCGTAAAAATTCAAAGTGTCATAACTTTGCTAAATAAAATCCTACTGAAAAATGTCGTATGCAAAAAGTGTTTGGAATTTTAATTTGCATATAAAAGCAATTTTTAATTTTTTTTTTTTTAATAAAAACCGAGTCTTACCATATATTGACCGAGACCTCGAACGAGCTTTTATGCGACTCTGCATACAGTTAACGCTCGTATGAGGTTTCTATTTAAGAAATCGACTTGAATTTTTTAAACAAAACAGAGCTTTCAACTATACTTACGATACTATAAAAAAAAATTAAAAATCAAAAAATAAAAGTATTTTTTTTTCAAAACACGTTTAGTGTGATGAGTCGATCGACCCACCATACATACGCTCATAAGATTTTCAATATAGTTAAGGTCAGTGTGAGCTTATTTATACATATTTGAATTTTAATTTTTGTGACAGTATAGAATTCTTAAGCATCCTGTGTATGTTTGTTAGCAAAATCCATTTTGTCAATTTTTTGCAAAATTGCGACAAGTATTAAAATTCAATCACTTATAACTCAGTAGTGTTGAATTTCGTCAAAAAAGTCTCTATACATGAAATGTTCAGAAGCCTAAAGTTCATCAGAATAAAATATAAAAAATATATATTTTTGCTTGAAAACAAGCGATGTATCAGTTCGATCGTACCCCCATACTAGCCATTTTGAGACTTTCGGAAGAGTTAACGCTCTTAACTGCTTGGTTTCGAAGATTAAAATTTAAATTTCTAATATCGCATAGAACTAACGTGCAGCCCCTATACGTTATGTTTAAAAAAAATATATAAAATTTTTTTTCAAAATGGCGGCTATCGTAAAAATTCAAAGTGTCATAACTTTGCTAAATAAAATCCTACTGTAAAATGTCGTATGCAAAAAGTGTTTGGAATTTTAATTTGCATATAAAAGCAATTTTTAATTATTTTTTTTTTAATAAAAACCGAGTCTTACCATATATTGACCGAGACCTCGAACGAGCTTTTATGCGACTCTGCATACAGTTAACGCTCGTATGAGGTTTCTATTTAAGAAATCGACTTGAATTTTTTAAACAAAACAGAGCTTTCAACTACACTTACGATACTATAAAAAAAAATTAAAAATTAAAAAATAAAAGTATTTTTTTTTCAAAACACGTTTAGTGTGATGAGTCGATCGACCCACCATACATACGCTCATAAGATTTTCAATATAGTTAAGGTCAGTGTGAGCTTATTTATACATATTTGAATTTTAATTTTTGTGACAGTATAGAATTCTTAAGCATCCTGTGTATGTTTGTTAGCAAAATCCATTTTGTCAATTTTTTGCAAAATTGCGACAAGTATTAAAATTCAATCACTTATAACTCAGTAGTGTTGAATTTCGTCAAAAAAGTCTCTATACATGAAATGTTCAGAAGCCTAAAGTTCATCAGAATAAAATATAAAAAATATATATTTTTGCTTGAAAACAAGCGATGTATCAGTTCGATCGTACCCCCATACTAGCCATTTTGAGACTTTCGGAAGAGTTAACGCTCTTAACTGCTTGGTTTCGAAGATTAAAATTTAAATTTCTAATATCGCATAGAACTAACGTGCAGCCCCTATACGTTATGTTTAAAAAAAATATATAAAATTTTTTTTCAAAATGGCGGCTATCGTAAAAATTCAAAGTGTCATAACTTTGCTAAATAAAATCCTACTGAAAAATGTCGTATGCAAAAAGTGTTTGGAATTTTAATTTGCATATAAAAGCAATTTTTAATTATTTTTTTTTAATAAAAACCGAGTCTTACCATATATTGACCGAGACCTCGAACGAGCTTTTATGCGACTCTGCATACAGTTAACGCTCGTATGAGGTTTCTATTTAAGAAATCGACTTGAATTTTTTAAACAAAACAGAGCTTTCAACTATACTTACGATACTATAAAAAAAAATTAAAAATTAAAAAATAAAAGTATTTTTTTTTCAAAACACGTTTAGTGTGATGAGTCGATCGACCCACCATACATACGCTCATAAGATTTTCAATATAGTTAAGGTCAGTGTGAGCTTATTTATACATATTTGAATTTTAATTTTTGTGACAGTATAGAATTCTTAAGCATCCTGTGTATGTTTGTTAGCAAAATCCATTTTGTCAATTTTTTGCAAAATTGCGACAAGTATTAAAATTCAATCACTTATAACTCAGTAGTGTTGAATTTCGTCAAAAAAGTCTCTATACATGAAATGTTCAGAAGCCTAAAGTTCATCAGAATAAAATATAAAAAATATATATTTTTGCTTGAAAACAAGCGATGTATCAGTTCGATCGTACCTCCATACTAGCCATTTTGAGACTTTCGGAAGAGTTAACGCTCTTAACTGCTTGGTTTCGAAGATTAAAATTTAAATTTCTAATATCGCATAGAACTAACGTGCAGCCCCTATACGTTATGTTTAAAAAAAATATATAAAATTTTTTTTCAAAATGGCGGCTATCGTAAAAATTCAAAGTGTCATAACTTTGCTAAATAAAATCCTACTGAAAAATGTCGTATGCAAAAAGTGTTTGGAATTTTAATTTGCATATAAAAGCAATTTTTAATTATTTTTTTTTTAATAAAAACCGAGTCTTACCATATATTGACCGAGACCTCGAACGAGCTTTTATGCGACTCTGCATACAGTTAACGCTTGTATGAGGTTTCTATTTAAGAAATCGACTTGAATTTTTTAAACACAACAGAGCTTTCAACTATACTTACGATACTATAAAAAAAAATTAAAAATTAAAAAATAAAAGTATTTTTTTTTCAAAACACGTTTAGTGTGATGAGTCGATCGACCCACCATACATACGCTCATAAGATTTTCAATATAGTTAAGGTCAGTGTGAGCTTATTTATACATATTTGAATTTTAATTTTTGTGACAGTATAGAATTCTTAAGCATCCTGTGTATGTTTGTTAGCAAAATCCATTTTGTCAATTTTTTGCAAAATTGCGACAAGTATTAAAATTCAATCACTTATAACTCAGTAGTGTTGAATTTCGTCAAAAAAGTCTCTATACATGAAATGTTCAGAAGCCTAAAGTTCATCAGAATAAAATATAAAAAATATATATTTTTGCTTGAAAACAAGCGATGTATCAGTTCGATCGTACCCCCATACTAGCCATTTTGAGACTTTCGGAAGAGTTAACGCTCTTAACTGCTTGGTTTCGAAGATTAAAATTTAAATTTCTAATATCGCATAGAACTAACGTGCAGCCCCTATACGTTATGTTTAAAAAAAATATATAAATTTTTTTTTCAAAATGGCGGCTATCGTAAAAATTCAAAGTGTCATAACTTTGCTAAATAAAATCCTACTGAAAAATGTCGTATGCAAAAAGTGTTTGGAATTTTAATTTGCATATAAAAGCAATTTTTAATTATTTTTTTTTTAATAAAAACCGAGTCTTACCATATATTGACCGAGACCTCGAACGAGCTTTTATGCGACTCTGCATACAGTTAACGCTCGTATGAGGTTTCTATTTGAGAAATCGACTTGAATTTTTTAAACAAAACAGAGCTTTCAACTATACTTACGATACTATAAAAAAAAATTAAAAATTAAAAAATAAAAGTATTTTTTTTTCAAAACACGTTTAGTGTGATGAGTCGATCGACCCACCATACATACGCTCATAAGATTTTCAATATAGTTAAGGTCAGTGTGAGCTTATTTATACATATTTGAATTTTAATTTTTGTGACAGTATAGAATTCTTAAGCATCCTGTGTATGTTTGTTAGCAAAATCCATTTTGTCAATTTTTTGCAAAATTGCGACAAGTATTAAAATTCAATCACTTATAACTCAGTAGTGTTGAATTTCGTCAAAAAAGTCTCTATACATGAAATGTTCAGAAGCCTAAAGTTCATCAGAATAAAATATAAAAAATATATATTTTTGCTTGAAAACAAGCGATGTATCAGTTCGATCGTACCCCCATACTAGCCATTTTGAGACTTTCGGAAGAGTTAACGCTCTTAACTGCTTGGTTTCGAAGATTAAAATTAAAATTTTTAATATCGCATAGAACTAACGTGCAGCCCCTATACGTTATGTTTAAAAAAAATATATAAAATTTTTTTTTAAAATGGCGGCTATCGTAAAAATTCAAAGTGTCATAACTTTGCTAAATAAAATCCTACTGAAAAATGTCGTATGCAAAAAGTGTTCGGAATTTTAATTTGCATATAAAAGCAATTTTTAATTATTTTTTTTTTAATAAAAACCGAGTCTTACTATATATTGACCGAGACCTCGAACGAGCTTTTATGCGACTCTGCATACAGTTAACGCTCGTATGAGGTTTCTATTTAAGAAATCGACTTGAATTTTTTAAACACAACAGAGCGTTTAACTATACTTACGATACTATAAAAAAAAATTAAAAATTAAAAAATAAAAGTATTTTTTTTTCAAAACACGTTTAGTGTGATGAGTCGATCGACCCACCATACATACGCTCATAAGATTTTCAATATAGTTAAGGTCAGTGTGAGCTTATTTATACATATTTGAATTTTAATTTTTGTGACAGTATAGAATTCTTAAGCATCCTGTGTATGTTTGTTAGCAAAATCCATTTTGTCAATTTTTTGCAAAATTGCGACAAGTATTAAAATTCAATCACTTATAACTCAGTAGTGTTGAATTTCGTCAAAAAAGTTTCTATACATGAAATGTTCAGAAGCCTAAAGTTCATCAGAATAAAATATAAAAAATATATATTTTTGCTTGAAAACAAGCGATGTATCAGTTCGATCGTACCCCCATACTAGCCATTTTGAGACTTTCGGAAGAGTTAACGCTCTTAACTGCTTGGTTTCGAAGATTAAAATTAAAATTTTTAATATCGCATAGAACTAACGTGCAGCCCCTATACGTTATGTTTAAAAAAAATATATAAAATTTTTTTTCAAAATGGCGGCTATCGTAAAAATTCAAAGTGTCATAACTTTGCTAAATAAAATCCTACTGAAAAATGTCGTATGCAAAAAGTGTTTGGAATTTTAATTTGCATATAAAAGCAATTTTTAATTATTTTTTTTTTAATAAAAACCGAGTCTTACCATATATTGACCGAGACCTCGAACGAGCTTTTATGCGACTCTGCATACAGTTAACGCTTGTATGAGGTTTCTATTTAAGAAATCGACTTGAATTTTTTAAACAAAACAGAGCTTTCAACTATACTTACGATACTATAAAAAAAAATTAAAAATTAAAAAATAAAAGTATTTTTTTTTCAAAACACGTTTAGTGTGATGAGTCGATCGACCCACCATACATACGCTCATAAGATTTTCAATATAGTTAAGGTCAGTGTGAGATTATTTATACATATTTGAATTTTAATTTTTGTGACAGTATAGAATTCTTAAGCATCCTGTGTATGTTTGTTAGCAAAATCCATTTTGTCAATTTTTTGCAAAATTGCGACAAGTATTAAAATTCAATCACTTATAACTCAGTAGTGTTGAATTTCGTCAAAAAAGTCTCTATACATGAAATGTTCAGAAGCCTAAAGTTCATCAGAATAAAATATAAAAAATATATATTTTTGCTTGAAAACAAGCGATGTATCAGTTCGATCGTACCCCCATACTAGCCATTTTGAGACTTTCAGAAGAGTTAACGCTCTTAACTGCTTGGTTTCGAAGATTAAAATTTAAATTTCTAATATCGCATAGAACTAACGTGCAGCCCCTATACGTTATGTTTAAAAAAAATATATAAAATTTTTTTTCAAAATGGCGGCTATCGTAAAAATTCAAAGTGTCATAACTTTGCTAAATAAAATCCTACTGAAAAATGTCGAATGCAAAAAGTGTTTGGAAATTTAATTTGCATATAAAAGCAATTTTTAATTATTTTTTTTTTAATAAAAACCGAGTCTTACCATATATTGACCGAGACCTCGAACGAGCTTTTATGCGACTCTGCATACAGTTAACGCTCGTATGAGGTTTCCATTTAAGAAATCGACTTGAATTTTTTAAACACAACAGAACTTACAACTATACTTACGATACTATAAAAAAAAATTAAAAATTAAAAAATAAAAGTATTTTTTTTTCAATACACGTTTAGTGTGATAAGTCGATCGACCCACCATACATACGCTCATAAGATTTTCAATATAGTTAAGGTCAGTGTGAGCTTATTTATACATATTTGAATTTTAATTTTTGTGACAGTATAGAATTCTTAAGCATCCTGTGTATGTTTGTTAGCAAAATCCATTTTGTCAATTTTTTGCAAAATTGCGACAAGTATTAAACTTCAATCACTTATAACTCAGTAGTGTTGAATTTCGTCAAAAAAGTCTCTATACATGAAATGTTCAGAAGCCTAAAGTTCATCAGAATAAAATATAAAAAATATATATTTTTGCTTGAAAACAAGCGATGTATCAGTTCGATCGTACCCCCATACTAGCCATTTTGAGACTTTCGGAAGAGTTAACGCTCTTAACTGCTTGGTTTCGAAGATTAAAATTTAAATTTTTAATATCGCATAGAACTAACGTGCAGCCCCTATACGTTATGTTTAAAAAAAATATATAAAATTTTTTTTCAAAATGGCGGCTATCGTAAAAATTGAAAGTGTCATAACTTTGCTAAATAAAATCCTACTGAAAAATGTCGTATGCAAAAAGTGTTTGGAATTTTAATTTGCATATAAAAGCAATTTTTAATTATTTTTTTTTTAATAAAAACCGAGTCTTACCATATATTGACCGAGACCTCGAACGAGCTTTTATGTGACTCTGCATACAGTTAACGCTCGTATGAGGTTTCTATTTAAGAAATCGACTTGAATTTTTTAAACAAAACAGAGCTTTCAACTATACTTACGATACTATAAAAAAAAATTAAAAATTAAAAAATAAAAGTATTTTTTTTTCAAAACACGTTTAGTGTGATGAGTCGATCGACCCACCATACATACGCTCATAAGATTTTCAATATAGTTAAGGTCAGTGTGAGCTTATTTATACATATTTGAATTTTAATTTTTGTGACAGTATAGAATTCTTAAGCATCCTGTGTATGTTTGTTAGCAAAATCCATTTTGTCAATTTTTTGCAAAATTGCGACAAGTATTAAAATTCAATCACTTATAACTCAGTAGTGTTGAATTTCGTCAAAAAAGTCTCTATACATGAAATGTTCAGAAGCCTAAAGTTCATCAGAATAAAATATAAAAAATATATATTTTTGCTTGAAAACAAGCGATGTATCAGTTCGATCGTACCCCCATACTAGCCATTTTGAGACTTTCGGAAGAGTTAACGCTCTTAACTGCTTGGTTTCGAAGATTAAAATTAAAATTTTTAATATCGCATAGAACTAACGTGCAGCCCCTATACGTTATGTTTAAAAAAAATATATAAAATTTTTTTTCAAAATAGCGGCTATCGTAAAAATTCAAAGTGTCATAACTTTGCTAAATAAAATCCTACTAAAAAATGTCGTATGCAAAAAGTGTTTGGAATTTTAATTTGCATATAAAAGCAATTTTTAATTATTTTTTTTTTAATAAAAACCGAGTCTTACCATATATTGACCGAGACCTCGAACGAGCTTTTATGCGACTCTGCATACAGTTAACGCTCGTATGAGGTTTCTATTTCAGAAATCGACTTGAATTTTTTAAACAAAACAGAGCTTTCAACTATACTTACGATACTATAAAAAAAAATTAAAAATTAAAAAATAAAAGTATTTTTTTTTCAAAACACGTTTAGTGTGATGAGTCGATCGACCCACCATACATACGCTCATAAGATTTTCAATATAGTTAAGGTCAGTGTGAGCTTATTTATACATATTTGAATTTTAATTTTTGTGACAGTATAGAATTCTTAAGCATCCTGTGTATGTTTGTTAGCAAAATCCATTTTGTCAATTTTTTGCAAAATTGCGACAAGTATTAAAATTCAATCACTTATAACTCAGTAGTGTTGAATTTCGTCAAAAAAGTCTCTATACATGAAATGTTCAGAAGCCTAAAGTTCATCAGAATAAAATATAAAAAATATATATTTTTGCTTGAAAACAAGCGATGTATCAGTTCGATCGTACCCCCATACTAGCCATTTTGAGACTTTCAGAAGAGTTAACGCTCTTAACTGCTTGGTTTCGAAGATTAAAATTTAAATTTCTAATATCGCATAGAACTAACGTGCAGCCCCTATACGTTATGTTTAAAAAAAATATATAAAATTTTTTTTCAAAATGGCGGCTATCGTAAAAATTCAAAGTGTCATAACTTTGCTAAATAAAATCCTACTGAAAAATGTCGAATGCAAAAAGTGTTTGGAATTTTAATTTGCATATAAAAGCAATTTTTAATTATTTTTTTTTTAATAAAAACCGAGTCTTACCATATATTGACCGAGACCTCGAACGAGCTTTTATGCGACTCTGCATACAGTTAACGCTCGTATGAGGTTTCCATTTAAGAAATCGACTTGAATTTTTTAAACACAACAGAACTTTCAACTATACTTACGATACTATAAAAAAAAATTAAAAATTAAAAAATAAAAGTATTTTTTTTTCAATACACGTTTAGTGTGATAAGTCGATCGACCCACCATACATACGCTCATAAGATTTTCAATATAGTTAAGGTCAGTGTGAGCTTATTTATACATATTTGAATTTTAATTTTTGTGACAGTATAGAATTCTTAAGCATCCTGTGTATGTTTGTTAGCAAAATCCATTTTGTCAATTTTTTGCAAAATTGCGACAAGTATTAAAATTCAATCACTTATAACTCAGTAGTGTTGAATTTCGTCAAAAAAGTCTCTATACATGAAATGTTCAGAAGCCTAAAGTTCATCAGAATAAAATATAAAAAATATATATTTTTGCTTGAAAACAAGCGATGTATCAGTTCGATCGTACCCCCATACTAGCCATTTTGAGACTTTCGGAAGAGTTAACGCTCTTAACTGCTTGGTTTCGAAGATTAAAATTTAAATTTCTAATATCGCATAGAACTAACGTGCAGCCCCTATACGTTATGTTTAAAAAAAATATATAAAATTTTTTTTAAAAATGGCGGCTATCGTAAAAATTCAAAGTGTCATAACTTTGCTAAATAAAATCCTACTGAAAAATGTCGTATGCAAAAAGTGTTTGGAATTTTAATTTGCATATAAAAGCAATTTTTAATTTTTTTTTTTTTAATAAAAACCGAGTCTTACCATATATTGACCGAGACCTCGAACGAGCTTTTATGTGACTCTGCATACAGTTAACGCTCGTATGAGGTTTCTATTTAAGAAATCGACTTGAATTTTTTAAACAAAACAGAGCTTTCAACTATACTTACGATACTATAAAAAAAAATTAAAAATTAAAAAATAAAAGTATTTTTTTTTCAAAACACGTTTAGTGTGATGAGTCGATCGACCCACCATACATACGCTCATAAGATTTTCAATATAGTTAAGGTCAGTGTAAGCTTATTTATACATATTTGAATTTTAATTTTTGTGACAGTATAGAATTCTTAAGCATCCTGTGTATGTTTGTTAGCAAAATCCATTTTGTCAATTTTTTGCAAAATTGCGACAAGTATTAAAATTCAATCACTTATAACTCAGTAGTGTTGAATTTCGTCAAAAAAGTCTTTTTACATGAAATGTTCAGAAGCCTAAAGTTCATCAGAATAAAATATAAAAAATATATATTTTTGCTTGAAAACAAGCGATGTATCAGTTCGATCGTACCCCCATACTAGCCATTTTGAGACTTTCGGAAGAGTTAACGCTCTTAACTGCTTGGTTTCAAAGATTAAAATTTAAATTTCTAATATCGCATAGAACTAACGTGCAGCCCCTATACGTTATGTTTAAAAAAAATATATAAAATTTTTTTTCAAAATGGCGGCTATCGTAAAAATTCAAAGTGTCATAACTTTGCTAAATAAAATCCTACTGAAAAATGTCGTATGCAAAAAGTGTTTGGAATTTTAATTTGCATATATAAGCAATTTTTAATTATTTTTTTTTTAATAAAAACCGAGTCTTACCATATATTGACCGAGACCTCGAACGAGCTTTTATGCGACTCTGCATACAGTTAACGCTCGTATGAGGTTTCTATTTAAGAAATCGACTTGAATTTTTTAAACAAAACAGAGCTTTCAACTATACTTACGATACTATAAAAAAAAATTAAAAATTAAAAAATAAAAGTATTTTTTTTTCAAAACACGTTTAGTGTGATGAGTCGATCGACCCACCATACATACGCTCATAAGATTTTCAATATAGTTAAGGTCAGTGTGAGCTTATTTATACATATTTGAATTTTAATTTTTGTGACAGTATAGAATTCTTAAGCATCCTGTGTATGTTTGTTAGCAAAATCCATTTTGTCAATTTTTTGCAAAATTGCGACAAGTATTAAAATTCAATCACTTATAACTCAGTAGTGTTGAATTTCGTCAAAAAAGTCTCTATACATGAAATGTTCAGAAGCCTAAAGTTCATCAGAATAAAATATAAAAAATATATATTTTTGCTTGAAAACAAGCGATGTATCAGTTCGATCGTACCCCCATACTAGCCATTTTGAGACTTTCAGAAGAGTTAACGCTCTTAACTGCTTGGTTTCGAAGATTAAAATTTAAATTTCTAATATCGCATAGAACTAACGTGCAGCCCCTATACGTTATGTTTAAAAAAAATATATAAAATTTTTTTTCAAAATGGCGGCTATCGTAAAAATTCAAAGTGTCATAACTTTGCTAAATAAAATCCTACTGAAAAATGTCGAATGCAAAAAGTGTTTGGAATTTTAATTTGCATATAAAAGCAATTTTTAATTATTTTTTTTTTAATAAAAACCGAGTCTTACCATATATTGACCGAGACCTCGAACGAGCTTTTATGCGACTCTGCATACAGTTAACGCTCGTATGAGGTTTCCATTTAAGAAATCGACTTGAATTTTTTAAACACAACAGAACTTTCAACTATACTTACGATACTATAAAAAAAAATTAAAAATTAAAAAATAAAAGTATTTTTTTTTCAATACACGTTTAGTGTGATAAGTCGATCGACCCACCATACATACGCTCATAAGATTTTCAATATAGTTAAGGTCAGTGTGAGCTTATTTATACATATTTGAATTTTAATTTTTGTGACAGTATAGAATTCTTAAGCATCCTGTGTATGTTTGTTAGCAAAATCCATTTTGTCAATTTTTTGCAAAATTGCGACAAGTATTAAAATTCAATCACTTATAACTCAGTAGTGTTGAATTTCGTCAAAAAAGTCTCTATACATGAAATGTTCAGAAGCCTAAAGTTCATCAGAATAAAATATAAAAAATATATATTTTTGCTTGAAAACAAGCGATGTATCAGTTCGATCGTACCCCCATACTAGCCATTTTGAGACTTTCGGAAGAGTTAACGCTCTTAACTGCTTGGTTTCGAAGATTAAAATTTAAATTTCTAATATCGCATAGAACTAACGTGCAGCCCCTATACGTTATGTTTAAAAAAAATATATAAAATTTTTTTTAAAAATGGCGGCTATCGTAAAAATTCAAAGTGTCATAACTTTGCTAAATAAAATCCTACTGAAAAATGTCGTATGCAAAAAGTGTTTGGAATTTTAATTTGCATATAAAAGCAATTTTTAATTTTTTTTTTTTTAATAAAAACCGAGTCTTACCATATATTGACCGAGACCTCGAACGAGCTTTTATGTGACTCTGCATACAGTTAACGCTCGTATGAGGTTTCTATTTAAGAAATCGACTTGAATTTTTTAAACAAAACAGAGCTTTCAACTATACTTACGATACTATAAAAAAAAATTAAAAATTAAAAAATAAAAGTATTTTTTTTTCAAAACACGTTTAGTGTGATGAGTCGATCGACCCACCATACATACGCTCATAAGATTTTCAATATAGTTAAGGTCAGTGTAAGCTTATTTATACATATTTGAATTTTAATTTTTGTGACAGTATAGAATTCTTAAGCATCCTGTGTATGTTTGTTAGCAAAATCCATTTTGTCAATTTTTTGCAAAATTGCGACAAGTATTAAAATTCAATCACTTATAACTCAGTAGTGTTGAATTTCGTCAAAAAAGTCTTTTTACATGAAATGTTCAGAAGCCTAAAGTTCATCAGAATAAAATATAAAAAATATATATTTTTGCTTGAAAACAAGCGATGTATCAGTTCGATCGTACCCCCATACTAGCCATTTTGAGACTTTCGGAAGAGTTAACGCTCTTAACTGCTTGGTTTCAAAGATTAAAATTTAAATTTCTAATATCGCATAGAACTAACGTGCAGCCCCTATACGTTATGTTTAAAAAAAATATATAAAATTTTTTTTCAAAATGGCGGCTATCGTAAAAATTCAAAGTGTCATAACTTTGCTAAATAAAATCCTACTGAAAAATGTCGTATGCAAAAAGTGTTTGGAATTTTAATTTGCATATATAAGCAATTTTTAATTATTTTTTTTTTAATAAAAACCGAGTCTTACCATATATTGACCGAGACCTCGAACGAGCTTTTATGCGACTCTGCATACAGTTAACGCTCGTATGAGGTTTCTATTTAAGAAATCGACTTGAATTTTTTAAACAAAACAGAGCTTTCAACTATACTTACGATACTATAAAAAAAAATTAAAAATTAAAAAATAAAAGTATTTTTTTTTCAAAACACGTTTAGTGTGATGAGTCGATCGACCCACCATACATACGCTCATAAGATTTTTAATATAGTTAAGGTCAGTGTGAGCTTATTTATACATATTTGAATTTTAATTTTTGTGACAGTATAGAATTCTTAAGCATCCTGTGTATGTTTGTTAGCAAAATCCATTTTGTCAATTTTTTGCAAAATTGCGACAAGTATTAAAATTCAATCACTTATAACTCAGTAGTGTTGAATTTCGTCAAAAAAGTCTCTATACATGAAATGTTCAAAAGTCTAAAGTTCATCAGAATAAAATATAAAAAATATATATTTTTGCTTGAAAACAAGCGATGTATCAGTTCGATCGTACCCCCATACTAGCCATTTTGAGACTTTCGGAAGAGTTAACGCTCTTAACTGCTTGGTTTCGAAGATTAAAATTTAAATTTCTAATGTCGCATAGAACTAACGTGCAGCCCCTATACGTTATGTTTAAAAAAAATATATAAAATTTTTTTTCAAAATGGCGGCTATCGTAAAAATTCAAAGTGTCATAACTTTGCTAACTAAAATCCTACTGAAAAATGTCGAATGCAAAAAGTGTTTGGAATTTTAATTTGCATATAAAAGCAATTTTTAATTATTTTTTTTTTAATAAAAACCGAGTCTTACCATATATTGACCGAGACCTCGAACGAGCTTTTATGCGACTCTGCATACAGTTAACGCTCGTATGAGGTTTCCATTTAAGAAATCGACTTGAATTTTTTAAACACAACAGAACTTTCAACTATACTTACGATACTATAAAAAAAAATTAAAAATTAAAAAATAAAAGTATTTTTTTTTCAATACACGTTTAGTGTGATAAGTCGATCGACCCACCATACATACGCTCATAAGATTTTCAATATAGTTAAGGTCAGTGTGAGCTTATTTATACATATTTGAATTTTAATTTTTGTGACAGTATAGAATTCTTAAGCATCCTGTGTATGTTTGTTAGCAAAATCCATTTTGTCAATTTTTTGCAAAATTGCGACAAGTATTAAAATTCAATCACTTATAACTCAGTAGTGTTGAATTTCGTCAAAAAAGTCTCTATACATGAAATGTTCAGAAGCCTAAAGTTCATCAGAATAAAATATAAAAAATATATATTTTTGCTTGAAAACAAGCGATGTATCAGTTCGATCGTACCCCCATACTAGCCATTTTGAGACTTTCGGAAGAGTTAACGCTCTTAACTGCTTGGTTTCGAAGATTAAAATTTAAATTTCTAATATCGCATAGAACTAACGTGCAGCCCCTATACGTTATGTTTAAAAAAAATATATAAATTTTTTTTTAAAAATGGCGGCTATCGTAAAAATTCAAAGTGTCATAACTTTGCTAAATAAAATCCTACTGAAAAATGTCGTATGCAAAAAGTGTTTGGAATTTTAATTTGCATATAAAAGCAATTTTTAATTTTTTTTTTTTTAATAAAAACCGAGTCTTACCATATATTGACCGAGACCTCGAACGAGCTTTTATGTGACTCTGCATACAGTTAACGCTCGTATGAGGTTTCTATTTAAGAAATCGACTTGAATTTTTTAAACAAAACAGAGCTTTCAACTATACTTACGATACTATAAAAAAAAATTAAAAATTAAAAA
Source organism: Plectrocnemia conspersa (assembly GCF_051122295.1). Taxonomy (NCBI): domain Eukaryota; kingdom Metazoa; phylum Arthropoda; class Insecta; order Trichoptera; family Polycentropodidae; genus Plectrocnemia; species Plectrocnemia conspersa. Next base: position 805,226 of record NW_028277171.1, read on the forward strand.
ATAAAAGTATTTTTTTTTCAAAACACGTTTAGTGTGATGAGTCGATCGACCCACCATACATACGCTCATAAGATTTTCAATATAGTTAAGGTCAGTGTAAGCTTATTTATACATATTTGAATTTTAATTTTTGTGACAGTATAGAATTCTTAAGCATCCTGTGTATGTTTGTTAGCAAAATCCATTTTGTCAATTTTTTGCAAAATTGCGACAAGTATTAAAATTCAATCACTTATAACTCAGTAGTGTTGAATTTCGTCAAAAAAGTCTCTTTACATGAAATGTTCAGAAGCCTAAAGTTCATCAGAATAAAATATAAAAAATATATATTTTTGCTTGAAAACAAGCGATGTATCAGTTCGATCGTACCCCCATACTAGCCATTTTGAGACTTTCGGAAGAGTTAACGCTCTTAACTGCTTGGTTTCGAAGATTAAATCTTAAATTTCTAATATCGCATAGAACTAACGTGCAGCCCCTATACGTTATGTTTAAAAAAAATATATAAAATTTTTTTTCAAAATGGCGGCTATCGTAAAAATTCAAAGTGTCATAACTTTGCTAAATAAAATCCTACTGAAAAATGTCGTATGCAAAAAGTGTTTGGAATTTTAATTTGCATATAAAAGCAATTTTTAATTATTTTTTTTTTAATAAAAACCGAGTCTTACCATATATTGACCGAGACCTCGAACGAGCTTTTATGCGACTCTGCATACAGTTAACGCTCGTATGAGGTTTCTATTTAAGAAATCGACTTGAATTTTTTAAACAAAACAGAGCTTTCAACTATACTTACGATACTATAAAAAAAAATTAAAAATTAAAAAATAAAAGTATTTTTTTTTCAAAACACGTTTAGTGTGATGAGTCGATCGACCCACCATACATACGCTCATAAGATTTTCAATATAGTTAAGGTCAGTGTGATCTTATTTATACATATTTGAATTTTAATTTTTGTGACAGTATAGAATTCTTAAGCATCCTGTGTATGTTTGTTAGCAAAATCCATTTTGTCAATTTTTTGCAAAATTGCGACAAGTATTAAAATTCAATCACTTATAACTCAGTAGTGTTGAATTTCGTCAAAAAAGTTTCTATACATGAAATGTTCATAAGCCTAAAGTTCATCAGAATAAAATATAAAAAATATATATTTTTGCTTGAAAACAAGCGATGTATCAGTTCGATCGTACCCCCATACTAGCCATTTTGAGACTTTCGGAAGAGTTAACGCTCTTAACTGCTTGGTTTCGAAGATTAAAATTTAAATTTTTAATATAGCATAGAACTAACGTGCAGCCCCTATACGTTATGTTTAAAAAAAATATATAAAATTTTTTTTCAAAATGGCGGCTATCGTAAAAATTCAAAGTGTCATAACTTTGCTAAATAAAATCCTACTGAAAAATGTCGTATGCAAAAAGTGTTTGGAATTTTAATTTGCATATAAAAGCAATTTTTAATTATTTTTTTTTTAATAAAAACCGAGTCTTACCATATATTGACCGAGACCTCGAACGAGCTTTTATGCGACTCTGCATACAGTTAACGCTCGTATGAGGTTTCTATTTAAGAAATCGACTTGAATTTTTTAAACAAAACAGAGCTTTCAACTATACTTACGATACTATAAAAAAAAATTAAAAATTAAAAAATAAAAGTATTTTTTTTTCCAAACACGTTTAGTGTGATGAGTCGATCGACCCACCATACATACGCTCATAAGATTTGGAATATAGTTAAGGTCAGTGTGAGCTTATTTATACATATTTGAATTTTAATTTTTGTGACAGTATAGAATTCTTAAGCATCCTGTGTATGTTTGTTAGCAAAATCCATTTTGTCAATTTTTTGCAAAATTGCGACAAGTATTAAAATTCAATCACTTATAACTCAGTAGTGTTGAATTTCGTCAAAAAAGTCTCTATACATGAAATGTTTAGAAGCCTAAAGTTCATCAGAATAAAATATAAAAAATATATATTTTTGCTTGAAAACAAGCGATGTATCAGTTCGATCGTACCCCCATACTAGCCATTTTGAGACTTTCGGAAGAGTTAACGCTCTTAACTGCTTGGTTTCGAAGATTAAAATTTAAATTTTTAATATCGCATAGAACTAACGTGCAGCCCCTATACGTTATGTTTAAAAAAAATATATAAAATTTTTTTTCAAAATGGCGGCTATCGTAAAAATTCAAAGTGTCATAACTTTGCTAAATAAAATCCTACTGAAAAATGTCGTATGCAAAAAGTGTTTGGAATTTTAATTTGCATATAAAAGCAATTTTTAATTTTTTTTTTTTTAATAAAAACCGAGTCTTACCATATATTGACCGAGACCTCGAACGAGCTTTTATGCGACTCTGCATACAGTTAACGCTCGTATGAGGTTTCTATTTAATAAATCGACTTGAATTTTTTAAACAAAACAGAGCTTTCAACTATACTTACGATACTATAAAAAAAAATTAAAAATTAAAAAATAAAAGTATTTTTTTTTCAAAACACGTTTAGTGTGATGAGTCGATCGACCCACCATACATACGCTCATAAGATTTTCAATATAGTTAAGGTCAGTGTGAGCTTATTTATAGATATTTGAATTTTAATTTTTGTGACAGTATAGAATTCTTAAGCATCCTGTGTATGTTTGTTAGCAAAATCCATTTTGTCAATTTTTTGCAAAATTGCGACAAGTATTAAAATTCAATCACTTATAACTCAGTAGTGTTGAATTTCGTCAAAAAAGTCTCTATACATGAAATGTTCAGAAGCCTAAAGTTCATCAGAATAAAATATAAAAAATATATATTTTTGCTTGAAAACAAGCGATGTATCAGTTCGATCGTACCCCCATACTAGCCATTTTGAGACTTTCGGAAGAGTTAACGCTCTTAACTGCTTGGTTTCGAAGATTAAAATTTAAATTTCTAATATCGCATAGAACTAACGTGCAGCCCCTATACGTTATGTTTAAAAAAAATATATAAAATTTTTTTTCAAAATGGCGGCTATCGTAAAAATTCAAAGTGTCATAACTTTGCTAAATAAAATCCTACTGAAAAATGTCGTATGCAAAAAGTGTTTGGAATTTTAATTTGCATATAAAAGCAATTTTTAATTATTTTTTTTTTAATAAAAACCGAGTCTTACCATATATTGACCGAGACCTCGAACGAGCTTTTATGCGACTCTGCATACAGTTAACGCTCGTATGAGGTTTCTATTTAAGAAATCGACTTGAATTTTTTAAACAAAACAGAGCTTTCAACTATACTTACGATACTATAAAAAAAAATTAAAAATTAAAAAATAAAAGTATTTTTTTTTCAAAACACGTTTAGTGTGATGAGTCGATCGACCCACCATACATACGCTCATAAGATTTTCAATATAGTTAAGGTCAGTGTGAGCTTATTTATACATATTTGAATTTTAATTTTTGTGACAGTATAGAATTCTTAAGCATCCTGTTTATGTTTGTTAGCAAAATCCATTTTGTCAATTTTTTGCAAAATTGCGACAAGTATTAAAATTCAATCACTTATAACTCAGTAGTGTTGAATTTCGTCAAAAAAGTCTCTATACATGAAATGTTCAGAAGCCTAAAGTTCATCAGAATAAAATATAAAAAATATATATTTTTGCTTGAAAACAAGCGATGTATCAGTTCGATCGTACCCCCATACTAGCCATTTTGAGACTTTCGGAAGAGTTAACGCTCTTAACTGCTTGGTTTCGAAGATTAAAATTTAAATTTTTAATATCGCATAGAACTAACGTGCAGCCCCTATACGTTATGTTTAAAAAAAATATATAAAATTTTTTTTCAAAATGGCGGCTATCGTAAAAATTCAAAGTGTCATAACTTTGCTAAATAAAATCCTACTGAAAAATCTCGTATGCAAAAAGTGTTTGGAATTTTAATTTGCATATAAAAGCAATTTTTAATTATTTTTTTTTTATTAAAAACCGAGTCTTACCATATATTGACCGAGACCTCGAACGAGCTTTTATGCGACTCTGCATACAGTTAACGCTCGTATGAGGTTTCTATTTAATAAATCGACTTGAATTTTTTAAACAAAACAGAGCTTTCAACTATACTTACGATACTATAAAAAAAAATTAAAAATTAAAAAATAAAAGTATTTTTTTTTCAAAACACGTTTAGTGTGATGAGTCGATCGACCCACCATACATACGCTCATAAGATTTTCAATATAGTTAAGGTCAGTGTGAGCTTATTTATAGATATTTGAATTTTAATTTTTGTGACAGTATAGAATTCTTAAGCATCCTGTGTATGTTTGTTAGCAAAATCCATTTTGTCAATTTTTTGCAAAATTGCGACAAGTATTAAAATTCAATCACTTATAACTCAGTAGTGTTGAATTTCGTCAAAAAAGTCTCTATACATGAAATGTTCAGAAGCCTAAAGTTCATCAGAATAAAATATAAAAAATATATATTTTTGCTTGAAAACAAGCGATGTATCAGTTCGATCGTACCCCCATACTAGCCATTTTGAGACTTTCGGAAGAGTTAACGCTCTTAACTGCTTGGTTTCGAAGATTAAAATTTAAATTTCTAATATCGCATAGAACTAACGTGCAGCCCCTATACGTTATGTTTAAAAAAAATATATAAAATTTTTTTTCAAAATGGCGGCTATCGTAAAAATTCAAAGTGTCATAACTTTGCTAAATAAAATCCTACTGAAAAATGTCGTATGCAAAAAGTGTTTGGAATTTTAATTTGCATATAAAAGCAATTTTTAATTATTTTTTTTTTAATAAAAACCGAGTCTTACCATATATTGACCGAGACCTCGAACGAGCTTTTATGCGACTCTGCATACAGTTAACGCTCGTATGAGGTTTCTATTTAAGAAATCGACTTGAATTTTTTAAACAAAACAGAGCTTTCAACTATACTTACGATACTATAAAAAAAAATTAAAAATTAAAAAATAAAAGTATTTTTTTTTCAAAACACGTTTAGTGTGATGAGTCGATCGACCCACCATACATACGCTCATAAGATTTTCAATATAGTTAAGGTCAGTGTGAGCTTATTTATACATATTTGAATTTTAATTTTTGTGACAGTATAGAATTCTTAAGCATCCTGTTTATGTTTGTTAGCAAAATCCATTTTGTCAATTTTTTGCAAAATTGCGACAAGTATTAAAATTCAATCACTTATAACTCAGTAGTGTTGAATTTCGTCAAAAAAGTCTCTATACATGAAATGTTCAGAAGCCTAAAGTTCATCAGAATAAAATATAAAAAATATATATTTTTGCTTGAAAACAAGCGATGTATCAGTTCGATCGTACCCCCATACTAGCCATTTTGAGACTTTCGGAAGAGTTAACGCTCTTAACTGCTTGGTTTCGAAGATTAAAATTTAAATTTTTAATATCGCATAGAACTAACGTGCAGCCCCTATACGTTATGTTTAAAAAAAATATATAAAATTTTTTTTCAAAATGGCGGCTATCGTAAAAATTCAAAGTGTCATAACTTTGCTAAATAAAATCCTACTGAAAAATCTCGTATGCAAAAAGTGTTTGGAATTTTAATTTGCATATAAAAGCAATTTTTAATTATTTTTTTTTTATTAAAAACCGAGTCTTACCATATATTGACCGAGACCTCGAACGAGCTTTTATGCGACTCTGCATACAGTTAACGCTCGTATGAGGTTTCTATTTAAGAAATCGACTTGAATTTTTTAAACAAAACAGAGCTTTCAACTATACTTACGATACTATAAAAAAAAATTAAAAATTAAAAAATAAAAGTATTTTTTTTTCAAAACACGTTTAGTGTGATGAGTCGATCGACCCACCATACATACGCTCATAAGATTTTCAATATAGTTAAGGTCAGTGTGAGCTTATTTATAGATATTTGAATTTTAATTTTTGTGACAGTATAGAATTCTTAAGCATCCTGTGTATGTTTGTTAGCAAAATCCATTTTGTCAATTTTTTGCAAAATTGCGACAAGTATTAAAATTCAATCACTTATAACTCAGTAGTGTTGAATTTCGTCAAAAAAGTCTCTATACATGAAATGTTCAGAAGCCTAAAGTTCATCAGAATAAAATATAAAAAATATATATTTTTGCTTGAAAACAAGCGATGTATCAGTTCGATCGTACCCCCATACTAGCCATTTCGAGACTTTCGGAAGAGTTAACGCTCTTAACTGCTTGGTTTCGAAGATTAAAATTTAAATTTCTAATATCGCATAGAACTAACGTGCAGCCCCTATACGTTATGTTTAAAAAAAATATATAAATTTTTTTTTCAAAATGGCGGCTATCGTAAAAATTCAAAGTGTCATAACTTTGCTAAGTAAAATCCTACTGAAAAATGTCGTATGCAAAAAGTGTTTGGAATTTTAATTTGCATATAAAAGCAATTTTTAATTATTTTTTTTTTAATAAAAACCGAGTCTTACCATATATTGACCGAGACCTCGAACGAGCTTTTATGCGACTCTGCATACAGTTAACGCTCGTATGAGGTTTCTATTTAAGAAATCGACTTGAATTTTTTAAACAAAACAGAGCTTTCAACTATACTTACGATACTATAAAAAAAAATTAAAAATTAAAAAATAAAAGTATTTTTTTTTCAAAACACGTTTAGTGTGATGAGTCGATCGACCCACCATACATACGCTCATAAGATTTTCAATATAGTTAAGGTCAGTGTGAGCTTATTTATACATATTTGAATTTTAATTTTTGTGACAGTATAGAATTCTTAAGCATCCTGTGTATGTTTGTTAGCAAAATCCATTTTGTCAATTTTTTGCAAAATTGCGACAAGTATTAAAATTCAATCACTTATAACTCAGTAGTGTTGAATTTCGTCAAAAAAGTCTCTATACATGAAATGTTCAGAAGCCTAAAGTTCATCAGAATAAAATATAAAAAATATATATTTTTGCTTGAAAACAAGCGATGTATCAGTTCGATCGTACCCCCATACTAGCCATTTTGAGACTTTCGGAAGAGTTAACGCTCTTAACTGCTTGGTTTCGAAGATTAAAATTTAAATTTCTAATATCGCATAGAACTAACGTGCAGCCCCTATACGTTATGTTTAAAAAAAATATATAAAATTTTTTTTCAAAATGGCGGCTATCGTAAAAATTCAAAGTGTCATAACTTTGCTAAATAAAATCCTACTGAAAAATGTCGTATGCAAAAAGTGTTTGGAATTTTAATTTGCATATAAAAGCAATTTTTAATTATTTTTTTTTTAATAAAAACCGAGTCTTACCATATATTGACCGAGACCTCGAACGAGCTTTTATGCGACTCTGCATACAGTTAACGCTCGTATGAGGTTTCTTTTTAAGAAATCGACTTGAATTTTTTAAACAAAACAGAGCTTTCAACTATACTTACGATACTATAAAAAAAAATTAAAAATTAAAAAATAAAAGTATTTTTTTTTCAAAACACGTTTAGTGTGATGAGTCGATCGACCCACCATACATACGCTCATAAGATTTTCAATATAGTTAAGGTCAGTGTGAGCTTATTTATACATATTTGAATTTTAATTTTTGTGACAGTATAGAATTCTTAAGCATCCTGTGTATGTTTGTTAGCAAAATCCATTTTGTCAATTTTTTGCAAAATTGCGACAAGTATTAAAATTCAATCACTTATAACTCAGTAGTGTTGAATTTTGTCAAAAAAGTCTCTATACATGAAATGTTCAGAAGCCTAAAGTTCATCAGAATAAAATATAAAAAATATATATTTTTGCTTGAAAACAAGCGATGTATCAGTTCGATCGTACCCCCATACTAGCCATTTTGAGACTTTCGGAAGAGTTAACGCTCTTAACTGCTTGGTTTCGAAGATTAAAATTTAAATTTCTAATATCGCATAGAACTAACGTGCAGCCCCTATACGTTATGTTTAAAAAAAATATATAAATTTTTTTTTCAAAATGGCGGCTATCGTAAAAATTCAAAGTGTCATAACTTTGCTAAGTTAATACCTACTGAAAAATGTCGTATGCAAAAAGTGTTTGGAATTTTAATTTGCATATAAAAGCAATTTTTAATTATTTTTTTTTTAATAAAAACCGAGTCTTACCATATATTGACCGAGACCTCGAACGAGCTTTTATGCGACTCTGCATACAGTTAACGCTCGTATGAGGTTTCTATTTAAGAAATCGACTTGAATTTTTTAAACACAACAGAGCTTTCAACTATACTTACGATACTATAAAAAAAAATTAAAATTAAAAAATAAAAGTATTTTTTTTTCAAAACACGTTTAGTGTGATGAGTCGATCGACCCACCATACATGCGCTCATAAGATTTTCAATATAGTTAAGGTCAGTGTGAGCTTATTAATACATATTTGAATTTTAATTTTTGTGACAGTATAGAATTCTTAAGCATCCTGTGTATGTTTGTTAGCAAAATCCATTTTGTCAATTTTTTGCAAAATTGCGACAAGTATTAAAATTCAATCACTTATAACTCAGTAGTGTTGAATTTCGTCAAAAAAGTCTCTATACATGAAATGTTCAGAAGCCTAAAGTTCATCAGAATAAAATATAAAAAATATATATTTTTGCTTGAAAACAAGCGATGTATCAGTTCGATCGTACCCCCATACTAGCCATTTTGAGACTTTCGGAAGAGTTAACGCTCTTAACTGCTTGGTTTCGAAGATTAAAATTTAAATTTCTAATATCGCATAGAACTAACGTGCAGCCCCTATACGTTATGTTTAAAAAAAATATATAAAAATTTTTTTCAAAATGGCGGCTATCGTAAAAATTCAAAGTGTCATAACTTTGCTAAATAAAATCCTACTGAAAAATGTCGTATGCAAAAAGTGTTTGGAATTTTAATTTGCATATAAAAGCAATTTTTAATTATTTTTTTTTTAATAAAAACCGAGTCTTACCATATATTGACCGAGACCTCGAACGAGCTTTTATGCGACTCTGCATACAGTTAACGCTCGTATGAGGTTTCTATTTAAGAAATCGACTTAAATTTTTTAAACAAAACAGAGCTTTCAACTATACTTACGATACTATAAAAAAAAATTAAAAATTAAAAAATAAAAGTATTTTTTTTTCAAAACACGTTTAGTGTGATGAGTCGATCGACCCACCATACATACGCTCATAAGATTTTCAATATAGTTAAGGTCAGTGTGAGCTTATTTATACATATTTGAATTTTAATTTTTGTGACAGTATAGAATTCTTAAGCATCCTGTGTATGTTTGTTAGCAAAATCCATTTTGTCAATTTTTTGCAAAATTGCGACAAGTATTAAAATTCAATCACTTATAACTCAGTAGTGTTGAATTTCGTCAAAAAAGTCTCTATACATGAAATGTTCAGAAGCCTAAAGTTCATAAGAATAAAATATAAAAAATATATATTTTTGCTTGAAAACAAGCGATGTATCAGTTCGATCGTACCCCCATACTAGCCATTTTGAGACTTTCGGAAGAGTTAACGCTCTTAACTGCTTGGTTTCGAAGATTAAAATTTAAATTTCTAATATCGCATAGAACTAACGTGCAGCCCCTATACGTTATGTTTAAAAAAAATATATAAATTTTTTTTTCAAAATGGCGGCTATCGTAAAAATTCAAAGTGTCATAACTTTGCTAAATAAAATCCTACTGTAAAATGTCGTATGCAAAAAGTGTTTAGAATTTTAATTTGCATATAAAAGCAATTTTTAATTTTTTTTTTTTTAATAAAAACTGAGTCTTACCATATATTGACCGAGACCTCGAACGAGCTTTTATGCGACTCTGCATACAGTTAACGCTCGTATGAGGTTTCTATTTAAGAAATCGACTTGAATTTTTTTAACAAAACAGAGCTTTCAACTATACTTACGATACTATAAAAAAAAATTAAAAATTAAAAAATAAAAGTATTTTTTTTTCAAAACACGTTTAGTGTGATGAGTCGATCGACCCACCATACATACGCTCATAAGATTTTCAATATAGTTAAGGTCAGTGTGAGCTTATTTATACATATTTGAATTTTAATTTTTGTGACAGTATAGAATTCTTAAGCATCCTGTGTATGTTTGTTAGCAAAATCCATTTTGTCAATTTTTTGCAAAATTGCGACAAGTATTAAAATTCAATCACTTATAACTCAGTAGTGTTGAATTTCGTCAAAAAAGTCTGTATACATGAAATGTTCAGAAGCCTAAAGTTCATCAGAATAAAATATAAAAAATATATATTTTTGCTTGAAAACAAGCGATGTATCAGTTCGATCGTACCCCCATACTAGCCATTTTGAGACTTTCGGAAGAGTTAACGCTCTTAACTGCTTGGTTTCGAAGATTAAAATTTAAATTTCTAATATCGCATAGAACTAACGTGCAGCCCCTATACGTTATGTTTAAAAAAAATATATAAAATTTTTTTTTAAAATGGCGGCTATCGTAAAAATTCAAAGTGTCATAACTTTGCTAAATAAAATCCTACTGAAAAATGTCGTATGCAAAAAGTGTTTGGAATTTTAATTTGCATATAAAAGCAATTTTTAATTATTTTTTTTTTAATAAAAACCGAGTCTTACCATATATTGACCGAGACCTCGAACGAGCTTTTATGCGACTCTGCATACAGTTAACGCTCGTATGAGATTTCTATTTAAGAAATCGACTTGAATTTTTTAAACAAAACAGAGCTTTCAACTATACTTACGATACTATAAAAAAAAATTAAAAATTAAAAAATAAAAGTATTTTTTTTTCAAAACACGTTTAGTGTGATGAGTCGATCGACCCACCATACATACGCTCATTAGATTTTCAATATAGTTAAGGTCAGTGTGAGCTTATTTATACATATTTGAATTTTAATTTTTGTGACAGTATAGAATTCTTAAGCATCCTGTGTATGTTTGTTAGCAAAATCCATTTTGTCAATTTTTTGCAAAATTGCGACAAGTATTAAAATTCAATCACTTATAACTCAGTAGTGTTGAATTTCGTCAAAAAAGTCTCTATACATGAAATGTTTAGAAGCCTAAAGTTCATCAGAATAAAATATAAAAAATATATATTTTTGCTTGAAAACAAGCGATGTATCAGTTCGATCGTACCCCCATACTAGCCATTTTGAGACTTTCGGAAGAGTTAACGCTCTTAACTGCTTGGTTTCAAAGATTAAAATTTAAATTTCTAATATCGCATAGAACTAACGTGCAGCCCCTATACGTTATGTTTAAAAAAAATATATAAATTTTTTTTTCAAAATGGCGGCTATCGTAAAAATTTAAAGTGTCATAACTTTGCTAAATAAAATCCTACTGAAAAATGTCGTATGCAAAAAGTGTTTAGAATTTTAATTTGCATATAAAAGCAATTTTTAATTTTTTTTTTTTTAATAAAAACTGAGTCTTACCATATATTGACCGAGACCTCGAACGAGCTTTTATGCGACTCTGCATACAGTTAACGCTCGTATGAGGTTTCTATTTAAGAAATCGACTTGAATTTTATAAACAAAACAGAGCTTTCAACTATACTTACGATACTATAAAAAAAAATTAAAAATTAAAAAATAAAAGTATTTTTTTTTCAAAACACGTTTAGTGTGATGAGTCGATCGACCCACCATACATACGCTCATAAGATTTTCAATATAGTTAAGGTCAGTGTGAGCTTATTTATAATATTTGAATTTTAATTTTTGTGACAGTATAGAATTCTTAAGCATCCTGTGTATGTTTGTTAGCAAAATCCATTTTGTCAATTTTTTGCAAAATTGCGACAAGTATTAAAATTCAATCACTTATAACTCAGTAGTGTTGAATTTCGTCAAAAAAGTCTCTATACATGAAATGTTCAGAAGCCTAAAGTTCATCATAATAAAATATAAAAAATATATATTTTTGCTTGAAAACAAGCGATGTATCAGTTCGATCGTACCCCCATACTAGCCATTTTGAGACTTTCGGAAGAGTTAACGCTCTTAACTGCTTGGTTTCGAAGATTAAAATTTAAATTTCTAATATCGCATAGAACTAACGTGCAGCCCCTATACGTTATGTTTAAAAAAAATATATAAAATTTTTTTTCAAAATGGCGGCTATCGTAAAAATTCAAAGTGTCATAACTTTGCTAAATAAAATCCTACTGAAAAATGTCGTATGCAAAAAGTGTTTAGAATTTTAATTTGCATATAAAAGCAATTTTTAATTTGTTTTTTTTTAATAAAAACCGAGTCTTACCATATATTGACCGAGACCTCGAACGAGCTTTTATGCGACTCTGCATACAGTTAACGCTCGTATGAGGTTTCTATTTAAGAAATCGACTTGAATTTTTTAAACAAAACAGAGCTTTCAACTATACTTACGATACTATAAAAAAAAATTAAAAATTAAAAAATAAAAGTATTTATTTTTCAAAACACGTTTAGTGTGATGAGTCGATCGACCCACCATACATACGCTAATAAGATTTTCAATATAGTTAAGGTCAGTGTAAGCTTATTTATACATATTTGAATTTTAATTTTTGTGACAGTATAGAATTCTTAAGCATCCTGTGTATGTTTGTTAGCAAAATCCATTTTGTCAATTTTTTGCAAAATTGCGACAAGTATTAAAATTCAATCACTTATAACTCAGTAGTGTTGAATTTCGTCAAAAAAGTCTCTATACATGAAATGTTCAGAAGCCTAAAGTTCATCAGAATAAAATATAAAAAATATATATTTTTGCTTGAAAACAAGCGATGTATCAGTTCGATCGTACCCCCATACTAGCCATTTTGAGACTTATGGAAGAGTTAACGCTCTTAACTGCTTGGTTTCGAAGATTAAAATTTAAATTTCTAATATCGCATAGAACTAACGTGCAGCCCCTATACGTTATGTTTAAAAAAAATATATAAAATTTTTTTTCAAAATGGCGGCTATCGTAAAAATTCAAAGTGTCATAACTTTGCTAAATAAAATCCTACTGAAAAATGTCGTATGCAAAAAGTGTTTGGAATTTTAATTTGCATATAAAAGCAGTTTTTAATTATTTTTTTTTTAATAAAAACCGAGTCTTACCATATATTGACCGAGACCTCGAACGAGCTTTTATGCGACTCTGCATACAGTTAACGCTCGTATGAGGTTTCTATTTAAGAAATCGACTTGAATTTTTTAAACAAAACAGAGCTTTCAACTATACTTACGATACTATAAAAAAAAATTAAAAATTAAAAAATAAAAGTATTTTTTTTTCAAAACACGTTTAGTGTGATGAGTCGATCGACCCACCATACATACGCTCATAAGATTTTCAATATAGTTAAGGTCAGTGTGAGCTTATTTATACATATTTGAATTTTAATTTTTGTGACAGTATAGAATTCTTAAGCATCCTGTGTATGTTTGTTAGCAAAATCCATTTTGTCAATTTTTTGCAAAATTGCGACAAGTATTAAAATTCAATCACTTATAACTCAGTAGTGTTGAATTTCGTCAAAAAAGTCTCTATACATGAAATGTTCAGAAGCCTAAAGTTCATCAGAATAAAATATAAAAAATATATATTTTTGCTTGAAAACAAGCGATGTATCAGTTCGATCGTACCCCCATACTAGCCATTTTGAGACTTTCGGAAGAGTTAACGCTCTTAACTGCTTGGTTTCGAAGATTAAAATTTAAATTTCTAATATCGCATAGAACTAACGTGCAGCCCCTATACGTTATGTTTAAAAAAAATATATAAATTTTTTTTTCAAAATGGCGGCTATCGTAAAAATTTAAAGTGTTATAACTTTGCTAAATAAAATCCTACTGAAAAATGTCGTATGCAAAAAGTGTTTAGAATATAAATTTGCATATAAAAGCAATTTTTAATTTTTTTTTTTTTAATAAAAACTGAGTCTTACCATATATTGACCGAGACCTCGAACGAGCTTTTATGCGACTCTGCATACAGTTAACGCTCGTATGAGGTTTCTATTAAAGAAATCGACTTGAATTTTATAAACAAAACAGAGCTTTCAACTATACTTACGATACTATAAAAAAAAATTAAAAATTAAAAAATAAAAGTATTTTTTTTTCAAAACACGTTTAGTGTGATGAGTCGATCGACCCACCATACATACGCTCATAAGATTTTCAATATAGTTAAGGTCAGTGTGAGCTTATTTATAATATTTGAATTTTAATTTTTGTGACAGTATAGAATTCTTAAGCATCCTGTGTATGTTTGTTAGCAAAATCCATTTTGTCAATTTTTTGCAAAATTGCGACAAGTATTAAAATTCAATCACTTATAACTCAGTAGTGTTGAATTTCGTCAAAAAAGTCTCTATACATGAAATGTTCAGAAGCCTAAAGTTCATCATAATAAAATATAAAAAATATATATTTTTGCTTGAAAACAAGCGATGTATCAGTTCGATCGTACCCCCATACTAGCCATTTTGAGACTTTCGGAAGAGTTAACGCTCTTAACTGCTTGGTTTCGAAGATTAAAATTTAAATTTCTAATATCGCATAGAACTAACGTGCAGCCCCTATACGTTATGTTTAAAAAAAATATATAAAATTTTTTTTCAAAATGGCGGCTATCGTAAAAATTCAAAGTGTCATAACTTTGCTAAATAAAATCCTACTGAAAAATGTCGTATGCAAAAAGTGTTTAGAATTTTAATTTGCATATAAAAGCAATTTTTAATTTGTTTTTTTTTAATAAAAACCGAGTCTTACCATATATTGACCGAGACCTCGAACGAGCTTTTATGCGACTCTGCATACAGTTAACGCTCGTATGAGGTTTCTATTTAAGAAATCGACTTGAATTTTTTAAACAAAACAGAGCTTTCAACTATACTTACGATACTATAAAAAAAAAATTAAAAATTAAAAAATAAAAGTATTTATTTTTCAAAACACGTTTAGTGTGATGAGTCGATCGACCCACCATACATACGCTAATAAGATTTTCAATATAGTTAAGGTCAGTGTAAGCTTATTTATACATATTTGAATTTTAATTTTTGTGACAGTATAGAATTCTTAAGCATCCTGTGTATGTTTGTTAGCAAAATCCATTTTGTCAATTTTTTGCAAAATTGCGACAAGTATTAAAATTCAATCACTTATAACTCAGTAGTGTTGAATTTCGTCAAAAAAGTCTCTATACATGAAATGTTCAGAAGCCTAAAGTTCATCAGAATAAAATATAAAAAATATATATTTTTGCTTGAAAACAAGCGATGTATCAGTTCGATCGTACCCCCATACTAGCCATTTTGAGACTTATGGAAGAGTTAACGCTCTTAACTGCTTGGTTTCGAAGATTAAAATTTAAATTTCTAATATCGCATAGAACTAACGTGCAGCCCCTATACGTTATGTTTAAAAAAAATATATAAAATTTTTTTTCAAAATGGCGGCTATCGTAAAAATTCAAAGTGTCATAACTTTGCTAAATAAAATCCTACTGAAAAATGTCGTATGCAAAAAGTGTTTGGAATTTTAATTTGCATATAAAAGCAATTTTTAATTATTTTTTTTTTAATAAAAACCGAGTCTTACCATATATTGACCGAGACCTCGAACGAGCTTTTATGCGACTCTGCATACAGTTAACGCTCGTATGAGGTTTCTATTTAAGAAATCGACTTGAATTTTTTAAACAAAACAGAGCTTTCAACTATACTTACGATACTATAAAAAAAATTAAAAATTAAAAAATAAAAGTATTTTTTTTTCAAAACACGTTTAGTGTGATGAGTCGATCGACCCACCATACATACGCTCATAAGATTTTCAATATAGTTAAGGTCAGTGTGAGCTTATTTATACATATTTGAATTTTAATTTTTGTGACAGTATAGAATTCTTAAGCATCCTGTGTATGTTTGTTAGCAAAATCCATTTTGTCAATTTTTTGCAAAATTGCGACAAGTATTAAAATTCAATCACTTATAACTCAGTAGTGTTGAATTTCGTCAAAAAAGTCTCTATACATGAAATGTTCAGAAGCCTAAAGTTCATCAGAATAAAATATAAAAAATATATATTTTTGCTTGAAAACAAGCGATGTATCAGTTCGATCGTACCCCCATACTAGCCATTTTGAGACTTTCGGAAGAGTTAACGCTCTTAACTGCTTGGTTTCGAAGATTAAAATTTAAATTTCTAATATCGCATAGAACTAACGTGCAGCCCCTATACGTTATGTTTAAAAAAAACATATAAAATTTTTTTTCAAAATGGCGGCTATCGTAAAAATTCAAAGTGTCATAACTTTGCTAAATAAAATCCTACTGAAAAATGTCGTATGCAAAAAGTGTTTGGAATTTTAATTTGCATATAAAAGCAATTTTTAATTATTTTTTTTTTAATAAAAACCGAGTCTTACCATATATTGACCGAGACCTCGAACGAGCTTTTATGCGACTCTGCATACAGTTAACGCTCGTATGAGGTTTCTATTTAAGAAATCGACTTGAATTTTTTAAACAAAACAGAGCTTTCAACTATACTTACGATACTATGAAAAAAAAATTAACAATTAAAAAATAAAAGTATTTTTTTTTCAAAACACGTTTAGTGTGATGAGTCGATCGACCCACCATACATACGCTCATAAGATTTTCAATATAGTTAAGGTCAGTGTGAGCTTATTTATACATATTTGAATTTTAATTTTTGTGACAGTATAGAATTCTTAAGCATCCTGTGTATGTTTGTTAGCAAAATCCATTTTGTCAATTTTTTGCAAAATTGCGACAAGTATTAAAATTCAATCACTTATAACTCAGTAGTGTTGAATTTCGTCAAAAAAGTCTCTATACATGAAATGTTCAGAAGCCTAAAGTTCATCAGAATAAAATATAAAAAATATATATTTTTGCTTGAAAACAAGCGATGTATCAGTTCGATCGTACCCCCATACTAGCCATTTTGAGACTTTCGGAAGAGTTAACGCTCTTAACTGCTTGGTTTCGAAGATTAAAATTTAAATTTCTAATATCGCATAGAACTAACGTGCAGCCCCTATACGTTATGTTTAAAAAAAATATATAAAATTTTTTTTCAAAATGGCGGCTATCGTAAAAATTCAAAGTGTCATAACTTTGCTAAATAAAATCCTACTGAAAAATGTCGTATGCAAAAAGTGTTTGGAATTTTAATTTGCATATAAAAGCAATTTTTAATTATTTTTTTTTTAATAAAAACCGAGTCTTACCATATATTGACCGAGACCTCGAACGAGCTTTTATGCGACTCTGCATACAGTTAACGCTCGTATGAGGTTTCTATTTAAGAAATCGACTTGAATTTTTTAAACAAAACAGAGCTTTCAACTATACTTACGATACTATAAAAAAAAATTAAAAATTAAAAAATAAAAGTATTTTTTTTTCAAAACACGTTTAGTGTGATGAGTCGATCGACCCACCATACATACGCTCATAAGATTTTCAATATAGTTAAGGTCAGTGTGAGCTTATTTATACATATTTGAATTTTAATTTTTGTGACAGTATAGAATTCTTAAGCATCCTGTTTATGTTTGTTAGCAAAATCCATTTTGTCAATTTTTTGCAAAATTGCGACAAGTATTAAAATTCAATCACTTATAACTCAGTAGTGTTGAATTTCGTCAAAAAAGTCTCTATACATGAAATGTTCAGAAGCCTAAAGTTCATCAGAATAAAATATAAAAAATATATATTTTTGCTTGAAAACAAGCGATGTATCAGTTCGATCGTACCCCCATACTAGCCATTTTGAGACTTTCGGAAGAGTTAACGCTCTTAACTGCTTGGTTTCGAAGATTAAAATTTAAATTTTTAATATCGCATAGAACTAACGTGCAGCCCCTATACGTTATGTTTAAAAAAAATATATAAAATTTTTTTTCAAAATGGCGGCTATCGTAAAAATTCAAAGTGTCATAACTTTGCTAAATAAAATCCTACTGAAAAATCTCGTATGCAAAAAGTGTTTGGAATTTTAATTTGCATATAAAAGCAATTTTTAATTATTTTTTTTTTATTAAAAACCGAGTCTTACCATATATTGACCGAGACCTCGAACGAGCTTTTATGCGACTCTGCATACAGTTAACGCTCGTATGAGGTTTCTATTTAAGAAATCGACTTGAATTTTTTAAACAAAACAGAGCTTTCAACTATACTTACGATACTATAAACAAAAATTAAAAATTAAAAAATAAAAGTATTTTTTTTTCAAAACACGTTTAGTGTGATGAGTCGATCGACCCACCATACATACGCTCATAAGATTTTCAATATAGTTAAGGTCAGTGTGAGCTTATTTATACATATTTGAATTTTAATTTTTGTGACAGTATAGAATTCTTAAGCATCCTGTGTATGTTTGTTAGCAAAATCCATTTTGTCAATTTTTTGCAAAATTGCGACAAGTATTAAAATTCAATCACTTATAACTCAGTAGTGTTGAATTTCGTCAAAAAAGTCTCTATACATGAAATGTTCAGAAGCCTAAAGTTCATCAGAATAAAATATAAAAAATATATATTTTTGCTTGAAAACAAGCGATGTATCAGTTCGATCGTACCCCCATACTAGCCATTTTGAGACTTTCGGAAGAGTTAACGCTCTTAACTGTTTGGTTTCGAAAATAAAAATTTAAATTTTGAGTATCGCATAGAACCAACGTGCAGCCCCTATACGTTATGTTTAAAAAAAATATATAAAATTTTTTTTCAAAATGGCGGCTAATGTAAAAATTCAAAGTGTCATAACTTTGCTAAATGAAATCCTACTGAAAAATGTCTAATGCAAAAAGTGTTTGGAATTTTAATTTGCATATAAAAGCAATTTTTAATTATTTTTTTTTTAATAAAAACCGAGTCTTACCATATATTGACCGAGACCTCGAACGAGCTTTTATGCGACTCTGCATACAGTTAACGCTCGTATGAGGTTTCTATTTAAGAAATCGACTTGAATTTTTTAAACAAAACAGAGCTTTCAACTATACTTACGATACTATAAAAAAAAATTAAAAATTAAAAAATAAAAGTATTTTTTTTTCCAAACACGTTTAGTGTGATGAGTCGATCGACCCACCATACATACGCTCATAAGATTTGGAATATAGTTAAGGTCAGTGTGAGCTTATTTATACATATTTGAATTTTAATTTTTGTGACAGTATAGAATTCTTAAGCATCCTGTGTATGTTTGTTAGCAAAATCCATTTTGTCAATTTTTTGCAAAATTGCGACAAGTATTAAAATTCAATCACTTATAACTCAGTAGTGTTGAATTTCGTCAAAAAAGTCTCTATACATGAAATGTTTAGAAGCCTAAAGTTCATCAGAATAAAATATAAAAAATATATATTTTTGCTTGAAAACAAGCGATGTATCAGTTCGATCGTACCCCCATACTAGCCATTTTGAGACTTTCGGAAGAGTTAACGCTCTTAACTGCTTGGTTTCGAAGATTAAAATTTAAATTTTTAATATCGCATAGAACTAACGTGCAGCCCCTATACGTTATGTTTAAAAAAAATATATAAAATTTTTTTTCAAAATGGCGGCTATCGTAAAAATTCAAAGTGTCATAACTTTGCTAAATAAAATCCTACTGAAAAATGTCGTATGCAAAAAGTGTTTGGAATTTTAATTTGCATATAAAAGCAATTTTTAATTTTTTTTTTTTTAATAAAAACCGAGTCTTACCATATATTGACCGAGACCTCGAACGAGCTTTTATGCGACTCTGCATACAGTTAACGCTCGTATGAGGTTTCTATTTAATAAATCGACTTGAATTTTTTAAACAAAACAGAGCTTTCAACTATACTTACGATACTATAAAAAAAAATTAAAAATTAAAAAATAAAAGTATTTTTTTTTCAAAACACGTTTAGTGTGATGAGTCGATCGACCCACCATACATACGCTCATAAGATTTTCAATATAGTTAAGGTCAGTGTGAGCTTATTTATAGATATTTGAATTTTAATTTTTGTGACAGTATAGAATTCTTAAGCATCCTGTGTATGTTTGTTAGCAAAATCCATTTTGTCAATTTTTTGCAAAATTGCGACAAGTATTAAAATTCAATCACTTATAACTCAGTAGTGTTGAATTTCGTCAAAAAAGTCTCTATACATGAAATGTTCAGAAGCCTAAAGTTCATCAGAATAAAATATAAAAAATATATATTTTTGCTTGAAAACAAGCGATGTATCAGTTCGATCGTACCCCCATACTAGCCATTTTGAGACTTTCGGAAGAGTTAACGCTCTTAACTGCTTGGTTTCGAAGATTAAAATTTAAATTTCTAATATCGCATAGAACTAACGTGCAGCCCCTATACGTTATGTTTAAAAAAAATATATAAAATTTTTTTTCAAAATGGCGGCTATCGTAAAAATTCAAAGTGTCATAACTTTGCTAAATAAAATCCTACTGAAAAATGTCGTATGCAAAAAGTGTTTGGAATTTTAATTTGCATATAAAAGCAATTTTTAATTATTTTTTTTTTAATAAAAACCGAGTCTTACCATATATTGACCGAGACCTCGAACGAGCTTTTATGCGACTCTGCATACAGTTAACGCTCGTATGAGGTTTCTATTTAAGAAATCGACTTGAATTTTTTAAACAAAACAGAGCTTTCAACTATACTTACGATACTATAAAAAAAAATTAAAAATTAAAAAATAAAAGTATTTTTTTTTCAAAACACGTTTAGTGTGATGAGTCGATCGACCCACCATACATACGCTCATAAGATTTTCAATATAGTTAAGGTCAGTGTGAGCTTATTTATACATATTTGAATTTTAATTTTTGTGACAGTATAGAATTCTTAAGCATCCTGTTTATGTTTGTTAGCAAAATCCATTTTGTCAATTTTTTGCAAAATTGCGACAAGTATTAAAATTCAATCACTTATAACTCAGTAGTGTTGAATTTCGTCAAAAAAGTCTCTATACATGAAATGTTCAGAAGCCTAAAGTTCATCAGAATAAAATATAAAAAATATATATTTTTGCTTGAAAACAAGCGATGTATCAGTTCGATCGTACCCCCATACTAGCCATTTTGAGACTTTCGGAAGAGTTAACGCTCTTAACTGCTTGGTTTCGAAGATTAAAATTTAAATTTTTAATATCGCATAGAACTAACGTGCAGCCCCTATACGTTATGTTTAAAAAAAATATATAAAATTTTTTTTCAAAATGGCGGCTATCGTAAAAATTCAAAGTGTCATAACTTTGCTAAATAAAATCCTACTGAAAAATCTCGTATGCAAAAAGTGTTTGGAATTTTAATTTGCATATAAAAGCAATTTTTAATTATTTTTTTTTTATTAAAAACCGAGTCTTACCATATATTGACCGAGACCTCGAACGAGCTTTTATGCGACTCTGCATACAGTTAACGCTCGTATGAGGTTTCTATTTAAGAAATCGACTTGAATTTTTTAAACAAAACAGAGCTTTCAACTATACTTACGATACTATAAAAAAAAATTAAAAATTAAAAAATAAAAGTATTTTTTTTTCAAAACACGTTTAGTGTGATGAGTCGATCGACCCACCATACATACGCTCATAAGATTTTCAATATAGTTAAGGTCAGTGTGAGCTTATTTATAGATATTTGAATTTTAATTTTTGTGACAGTATAGAATTCTTAAGCATCCTGTGTATGTTTGTTAGCAAAATCCATTTTGTCAATTTTTTGCAAAATTGCGACAAGTATTAAAATTCAATCACTTATAACTCAGTAGTGTTGAATTTCGTCAAAAAAGTCTCTATACATGAAATGTTCAGAAGCCTAAAGTTCATCAGAATAAAATATAAAAAATATATATTTTTGCTTGAAAACAAGCGATGTATCAGTTCGATCGTACCCCCATACTAGCCATTTTGAGACTTTCGGAAGAGTTAACGCTCTTAACTGCTTGGTTTCGAAGATTAAAATTTAAATTTCTAATATCGCATAGAACTAACGTGCAGCCCCTATACGTTATGTTTAAAAAAAATATATAAATTTTTTTTTCAAAATGGCGGCTATCGTAAAAATTCAAAGTGTCATAACTTTGCTAAGTAAAATCCTACTGAAAAATGTCGTATGCAAAAAGTGTTTGGAATTTTAATTTGCATATAAAAGCAATTTTTAATTATTTTTTTTTTAATAAAAACCGAGTCTTACCATATATTGACCGAGACCTCGAACGAGCTTTTATGCGACTCTGCATACAGTTAACGCTCGTATGAGGTTTCTATTTAAGAAATCGACTTGAATTTTTTAAACAAAACAGAGCTTTCAACTATACTTACGATACTATAAAAAAAAATTAAAAATTAAAAAATAAAAGTATTTTTTTTTCAAAACACGTTTAGTGTGATGAGTCGATCGACCCACCATACATACGCTCATAAGATTTTCAATATAGTTAAGGTCAGTGTGAGCTTATTTATACATATTTGAATTTTAATTTTTGTGACAGTATAGAATTCTTAAGCATCCTGTGTATGTTTGTTAGCAAAATCCATTTTGTCAATTTTTTGCAAAATTGCGACAAGTATTAAAATTCAATCACTTATAACTCAGTAGTGTTGAATTTCGTCAAAAAAGTCTCTATACATGAAATGTTCAGAAGCCTAAAGTTCATCAGAATAAAATATAAAAAATATATATTTTTGCTTGAAAACAAGCGATGTATCAGTTCGATCGTACCCCCATACTAGCCATTTTGAGACTTTCGGAAGAGTTAACGCTCTTAACTGCTTGGTTTCGAAGATTAAAATTTAAATTTCTAATATCGCATAGAACTAACGTGCAGCCCCTATACGTTATGTTTAAAAAAAATATATAAAATTTTTTTTCAAAATGGCGGCTATCGTAAAAATTCAAAGTGTCATAACTTTGCTAAATAAAATCCTACTGAAAAATGTCGTATGCAAAAAGTGTTTGGAATTTTAATTTGCATATAAAAGCAATTTTTAATTATTTTTTTTTTAATAAAAACCGAGTCTTACCATATATTGACCGAGACCTCGAACGAGCTTTTATGCGACTCTGCATACAGTTAACGCTCGTATGAGGTTTCTTTTTAAGAAATCGACTTGAATTTTTTAAACAAAACAGAGCTTTCAACTATACTTACGATACTATAAAAAAAAATTAAAAATTAAAAAATAAAAGTATTTTTTTTTCAAAACACGTTTAGTGTGATGAGTCGATCGACCCACCATACATACGCTCATAAGATTTTCAATATAGTTAAGGTCAGTGTGAGCTTATTTATACATATTTGAATTTTAATTTTTGTGACAGTATAGAATTCTTAAGCATCCTGTGTATGTTTGTTAGCAAAATCCATTTTGTCAATTTTTTGCAAAATTGCGACAAGTATTAAAATTCAATCACTTATAACTCAGTAGTGTTGAATTTCGTCAAAAAAGTCTCTATACATGAAATGTTCAGAAGCCTAAAGTTCATCAGAATAAAATATAAAAAATATATATTTTTGCTTGAAAACAAGCGATGTATCAGTTCGATCGTACCCCCATACTAGCCATTTTGAGACTTTCGGAAGAGTTAACGCTCTTAACTGCTTGGTTTCGAAGATTAAAATTTAAATTTCTAATATCGCATAGAACTAACGTGCAGCCCCTATACGTTATGTTTAAAAAAAATATATAAATTTTTTTTTCAAAATGGCGGCTATCGTAAAAATTCAAAGTGTCATAACTTTGCTAAGTTAATACCTACTAAAAAATGTCGTATGCAAAAAGTGTTTGGAATTTTAATTTGCATATAAAAGCAATTTTTAATTATTTTTTTTTTAATAAAAACCGAGTCTTACCATATATTGACCGAGACCTCGAACGAGCTTTTATGCGACTCTGCATACAGTTAACGCTCGTATGAGGTTTCTATTTAAGAAATCGACTTGAATTTTTTAAACACAACAGAGCTTTCAACTATACTTACGATACTATAAAAAAAAATTAAAATTAAAAAATAAAAGTATTTTTTTTTCAAAACACGTTTAGTGTGATGAGTCGATCGACCCACCATACATGCGCTCATAAGATTTTCAATATAGTTAAGGTCAGTGTGAGCTTATTAATACATATTTGAATTTTAATTTTTGTGACAGTATAGAATTCTTAAGCATCCTGTGTATGTTTGTTAGCAAAATCCATTTTGTCAATTTTTTGCAAAATTGCGACAAGTATTAAAATTCAATCACTTATAACTCAGTAGTGTTGAATTTCGTCAAAAAAGTCTCTATACATGAAATGTTCAGAAGCCTAAAGTTCATCAGAATAAAATATAAAAAATATATATTTTTGCTTGAAAACAAGCGATGTATCAGTTCGATCGTACCCCCATACTAGCCATTTTGAGACTTTCGGAAGAGTTAACGCTCTTAACTGCTTGGTTTCGAAGATTAAAATTTAAATTTCTAATATCGCATAGAACTAACGTGCAGCCCCTATACGTTATGTTTAAAAAAAATATATAAAAATTTTTTTCAAAATGGCGGCTATCGTAAAAATTCAAAGTGTCATAACTTTGCTAAATAAAATCCTACTGAAAAATGTCGTATGCAAAAAGTGTTTGGAATTTTAATTTGCATATAAAAGCAATTTTTAATTATTTTTTTTTTAATAAAAACCGAGTCTTACCATATATTGACCGAGACCTCGAACGAGCTTTTATGCGACTCTGCATACAGTTAACGCTCGTATGAGGTTTCTATTTAAGAAATCGACTTAAATTTTTTAAACAAAACAGAGCTTTCAACTATACTTACGATACTATAAAAAAAAATTAAAAATTAAAAAATAAAAGTATTTTTTTTTCAAAACACGTTTAGTGTGATGAGTCGATCGACCCACCATACATACGCTCATAAGATTTTCAATATAGTTAAGGTCAGTGTGAGCTTATTTATACATATTTGAATTTTAATTTTTGTGACAGTATAGAATTCTTAAGCATCCTGTGTATGTTTGTTAGCAAAATCCATTTTGTCAATTTTTTGCAAAATTGCGACAAGTATTAAAATTCAATCACTTATAACTCAGTAGTGTTGAATTTCGTCAAAAAAGTCTCTATACATGAAATGTTCAGAAGCCTAAAGTTCATAAGAATAAAATATAAAAAATATATATTTTTGCTTGAAAACAAGCGATGTATCAGTTCGATCGTACCCCCATACTAGCCATTTTGAGACTTTCGGAAGAGTTAACGCTCTTAACTGCTTGGTTTCGAAGATTAAAATTTAAATTTCTAATATCGCATAGAACTAACGTGCAGCCCCTATACGTTATGTTTAAAAAAAATATATAAATTTTTTTTTCAAAATGGCGGCTATCGTAAAAATTCAAAGTGTCATAACTTTGCTAAATAAAATCCTACTGTAAAATGTCGTATGCAAAAAGTGTTTAGAATTTTAATTTGCATATAAAAGCAATTTTTAATTTTTTTTTTTTTAATAAAAACTGAGTCTTACCATATATTGACCGAGACCTCGAACGAGCTTTTATGCGACTCTGCATACAGTTAACGCTCGTATGAGGTTTCTATTTAAGAAATCGACTTGAATTTTTTTAACAAAACAGAGCTTTCAACTATACTTACGATACTATAAAAAAAAATTAAAAATTAAAAAATAAAAGTATTTTTTTTTCAAAACACGTTTAGTGTGATGAGTCGATCGACCCACCATACATACGCTCATAAGATTTTCAATATAGTTAAGGTCAGTGTGAGCTTATTTATACATATTTGAATTTTAATTTTTGTGACAGTATAGAATTCTTAAGCATCCTGTGTATGTTTGTTAGCAAAATCCATTTTGTCAATTTTTTGCAAAATTGCGACAAGTATTAAAATTCAATCACTTATAACTCAGTAGTGTTGAATTTCGTCAAAAAAGTCTGTATACATGAAATGTTCAGAAGCCTAAAGTTCATCAGAATAAAATATAAAAAATATATATTTTTGCTTGAAAACAAGCGATGTATCAGTTCGATCGTACCCCCATACTAGCCATTTTGAGACTTTCGGAAGAGTTAACGCTCTTAACTGCTTGGTTTCGAAGATTAAAATTTAAATTTCTAATATCGCATAGAACTAACGTGCAGCCCCTATACGTTATGTTTAAAAAAAATATATAAAATTTTTTTTTAAAATGGCGGCTATCGTAAAAATTCAAAGTGTCATAACTTTGCTAAATAAAATCCTACTGAAAAATGTCGTATGCAAAAAGTGTTTGGAATTTTAATTTGCATATAAAAGCAATTTTTAATTATTTTTTTTTTAATAAAAACCGAGTCTTACCATATATTGACCGAGACCTCGAACGAGCTTTTATGCGACTCTGCATACAGTTAACGCTCGTATGAGATTTCTATTTAAGAAATCGACTTGAATTTTTTAAACAAAACAGAGCTTTCAACTATACTTACGATACTATAAAAAAAAATTAAAAATTAAAAAATAAAAGTATTTTTTTTTCAAAACACGTTTAGTGTGATGAGTCGATCGACCCACCATACATACGCTCATTAGATTTTCAATATAGTTAAGGTCAGTGTGAGCTTATTTATACATATTTGAATTTTAATTTTTGTGACAGTATAGAATTCTTAAGCATCCTGTGTATGTTTGTTAGCAAAATCCATTTTGTCAATTTTTTGCAAAATTGCGACAAGTATTAAAATTCAATCACTTATAACTCAGTAGTGTTGAATTTCGTCAAAAAAGTCTCTATACATGAAATGTTCAGAAGCCTAAAGTTCATCAGAATAAAATATAAAAAATATATATTTTTGCTTGAAAACAAGCGATGTATCAGTTCGATCGTACCCCCATACTAGCCATTTTGAGACTTTCGGAAGAGTTAACGCTCTTAACTGCTTGGTTTCAAAGATTAAAATTTAAATTTCTAATATCGCATAGAACTAACGTGCAGCCCCTATACGTTATGTTTAAAAAAAATATATAAATTTTTTTTTCAAAATGGCGGCTATCGTAAAAATTTAAAGTGTCATAACTTTGCTAAATAAAATCCTACTGAAAAATGTCGTATGCAAAAAGTGTTTAGAATTTTAATTTGCATATAAAAGCAATTTTTAATTTTTTTTTTTTTAATAAAAACTGAGTCTTACCATATATTGACCGAGACCTCGAACGAGCTTTTATGCGACTCTGCATACAGTTAACGCTCGTATGAGGTTTCTATTTAAGAAATCGACTTGAATTTTATAAACAAAACAGAGCTTTCAACTATACTTACGATACTATAAAAAAAAATTAAAAATTAAAAAATAAAAGTATTTTTTTTTCAAAACACGTTTAGTGTGATGAGTCGATCGACCCACCATACATACGCTCATAAGATTTTCAATATAGTTAAGGTCAGTGTGAGCTTATTTATAATATTTGAATTTTAATTTTTGTGACAGTATAGAATTCTTAAGCATCCTGTGTATGTTTGTTAGCAAAATCCATTTTGTCAATTTTTTGCAAAATTGCGACAAGTATTAAAATTCAATCACTTATAACTCAGTAGTGTTGAATTTCGTCAAAAAAGTCTCTATACATGAAATGTTCAGAAGCCTAAAGTTCATCATAATAAAATATAAAAAATATATATTTTTGCTTGAAAACAAGCGATGTATCAGTTAGATCGTACCCCCATACTAGCCATTTTGAGACTTTCGGAAGAGTTAACGCTCTTAACTGCTTGGTTTCGAAGATTAAAATTTAAATTTCTAATATCGCATAGAACTAACGTGCAGCCCCTATACGTTATGTTTAAAAAAAATATATAAAATTTTTTTTCAAAATGGCGGCTATCGTAAAAATTCAAAGTGTCATAACTTTGCTAAATAAAATCCTACTGAAAAATGTCGTATGCAAAAAGTGTTTAGAATTTTAATTTGCATATAAAAGCAATTTTTAATTTGTTTTTTTTTAATAAAAACCGAGTCTTACCATATATTGACCGAGACCTCGAACGAGCTTTTATGCGACTCTGCATACAGTTAACGCTCGTATGAGGTTTCTATTTAAGAAATCGACTTGAATTTTTTAAACAAAACAGAGCTTTCAACTATACTTACGATACTATAAAAAAAAATTAAAAATTAAAAAATAAAAGTATTTATTTTTCAAAACACGTTTAGTGTGATGAGTCGATCGACCCACCATACATACGCTAATAAGATTTTCAATATAGTTAAGGTCAGTGTAAGCTTATTTATACATATTTGAATTTTAATTTTTGTGACAGTATAGAATTCTTAAGCATCCTGTGTATGTTTGTTAGCAAAATCCATTTTGTCAATTTTTTGCAAAATTGCGACAAGTATTAAAATTCAATCACTTATAACTCAGTAGTGTTGAATTTCGTCAAAAAAGTCTCTATACATGAAATGTTCAGAAGCCTAAAGTTCATCAGAATAAAATATAAAAAATATATATTTTTGCTTGAAAACAAGCGATGTATCAGTTCGATCGTACCCCCATACTAGCCATTTTGAGACTTATGGAAGAGTTAACGCTCTTAACTGCTTGGTTTCGAAGATTAAAATTTAAATTTCTAATATCGCATAGAACTAACGTGCAGCCCCTATACGTTATGTTTAAAAAAAATATATAAAATTTTTTTTCAAAATGGCGGCTATCGTAAAAATTCAAAGTGTCATAACTTTGCTAAATAAAATCCTACTGAAAAATGTCGTATGCAAAAAGTGTTTGGAATTTTAATTTGCATATAAAAGCAGTTTTTAATTATTTTTTTTTTAATAAAAACCGAGTCTTACCATATATTGACCGAGACCTCGAACGAGCTTTTATGCGACTCTGCATACAGTTAACGCTCGTATGAGGTTTCTATTTAAGAAATCGACTTGAATTTTTTAAACAAAACAGAGCTTTCAACTATACTTACGATACTATAAAAAAAAATTAAAAATTAAAAAATAAAAGTATTTTTTTTTCAAAACACGTTTAGTGTGATGAGTCGATCGACCCACCATACATACGCTCATAAGATTTTCAATATAGTTAAGGTCAGTGTGAGCTTATTTATACATATTTGAATTTTAATTTTTGTGACAGTATAGAATTCTTAAGCATCCTGTGTATGTTTGTTAGCAAAATCCATTTTGTCAATTTTTTGCAAAATTGCGACAAGTATTAAAATTCAATCACTTATAACTCAGTAGTGTTGAATTTCGTCAAAAAAGTCTCTATACATGAAATGTTCAGAAGCCTAAAGTTCATCAGAATAAAATATAAAAAATATATATTTTTGCTTGAAAACAAGCGATGTATCAGTTCGATCGTACCCCCATACTAGCCATTTTGAGACTTTCGGAAGAGTTAACGCTCTTAACTGCTTGGTTTCGAAGATTAAAATTTAAATTTCTAATATCGCATAGAACTAACGTGCAGCCCCTATACGTTATGTTTAAAAAAAATATATAAAATTTTTTTTCAAAATGGCGGCTATCGTAAAAATTCAAAGTGTCATAACTTTGCTAAATAAAATCCTACTGAAAAATGTCGTATGCAAAAAGTGTTTAGAATTTTAATTTGCATATAAAAGCAATTTTTAATTTGTTTTTTTTTAATAAAAACCGAGTCTTACCATATATTGACCGAGACCTCGAACGAGCTTTTATGCGACTCTGCATACAGTTAACGCTCGTATGAGGTTTCTATTTAAGAAATCGACTTGAATTTTTTAAACAAAACAGAGCTTTCAACTATACTTACGATACTATAAAAAAAAAATTAAAAATTAAAAAATAAAAGTATTTATTTTTCAAACACGTTTAGTGTGATGAGTCGATCGACCCACCATACATACGCTAATAAGATTTTCAATATAGTTAAGGTCAGTGTAAGCTTATTTATACATATTTGAATTTTAATTTTTGTGACAGTATAGAATTCTTAAGCATCCTGTGTATGTTTGTTAGCAAAATCCATTTTGTCAATTTTTTGCAAAATTGCGACAAGTATTAAAATTCAATCACTTATAACTCAGTAGTGTTGAATTTCGTCAAAAAAGTCTCTATACATGAAATGTTCAGAAGCCTAAAGTTCATCAGAATAAAATATAAAAAATATATATTTTTGCTTGAAAACAAGCGATGTATCAGTTCGATCGTACCCCCATACTAGCCATTTTGAGACTTATGGAAGAGTTAACGCTCTTAACTGCTTGGTTTCGAAGATTAAAATTTAAATTTCTAATATCGCATAGAACTAACGTGCAGCCCCTATACGTTATGTTTAAAAAAAATATATAAAATTTTTTTTCAAAATGGCGGCTATCGTAAAAATTCAAAGTGTCATAACTTTGCTAAATAAAATCCTACTGAAAAATGTCGTATGCAAAAAGTGTTTGGAATTTTAATTTGCATATAAAAGCAATTTTTAATTATTTTTTTTTTAATAAAAACCGAGTCTTACCATATATTGACCGAGACCTCGAACGAGCTTTTATGCGACTCTGCATACAGTTAACGCTCGTATGAGGTTTCTATTTAAGAAATCGACTTGAATTTTTTAAACAAAACAGAGCTTTCAACTATACTTACGATACTATAAAAAAAAATTAAAAATTAAAAAATAAAAGTATTTTTTTTTCAAAACACGTTTAGTGTGATGAGTCGATCGACCCACCATACATACGCTCATAAGATTTTCAATATAGTTAAGGTCAGTGTGAGCTTATTTATACATATTTGAATTTTAATTTTTGTGACAGTATAGAATTCTTAAGCATCCTGTGTATGTTTGTTAGCAAAATCCATTTTGTCAATTTTTTGCAAAATTGCGACAAGTATTAAAATTCAATCACTTATAACTCAGTAGTGTTGAATTTCGTCAAAAAAGTCTCTATACATGAAATGTTCAGAAGCCTAAAGTTCATCAGAATAAAATATAAAAAATATATATTTTTGCTTGAAAACAAGCGATGTATCAGTTCGATCGTACCCCCATACTAGCCATTTTGAGACTTTCGGAAGAGTTAACGCTCTTAACTGCTTGGTTTCGAAGATTAAAATTTAAATTTCTAATATCGCATAGAACTAACGTGCAGCCCCTATACGTTATGTTTAAAAAAAACATATAAAATTTTTTTTCAAAATGGCGGCTATCGTAAAAATTCAAAGTGTCATAACTTTGCTAAATAAAATCCTACTGAAAAATGTCGTATGCAAAAAGTGTTTGGAATTTTAATTTGCATATAAAAGCAATTTTTAATTATTTTTTTTTTAATAAAAACCGAGTCTTACCATATATTGACCGAGACCTCGAACGAGCTTTTATGCGACTCTGCATACAGTTAACGCTCGTATGAGGTTTCTATTTAAGAAATCGACTTGAATTTTTTAAACAAAACAGAGCTTTCAACTATACTTACGATACTATGAAAAAAAAATTAACAATTAAAAAATAAAAGTATTTTTTTTTCAAAACACGTTTAGTGTGATGAGTCGATCGACCCACCATACATACGCTCATAAGATTTTCAATATAGTTAAGGTCAGTGTGAGCTTATTTATACATATTTGAATTTTAATTTTTGTGACAGTATAGAATTCTTAAGCATCCTGTGTATGTTTGTTAGCAAAATCCATTTTGTCAATTTTTTGCAAAATTGCGACAAGTATTAAAATTCAATCACTTATAACTCAGTAGTGTAGAATTTCGTCAAAAAAGTCTCTATACATGAAATGTTCAGAAGCCTAAAGTTCATCAGAATAAAATATAAAAAATATATATTTTTGCTTGAAAACAAGCGATGTATCAGTTCGATCGTACCCCCATACTAGCCATTTTGAGACTTTCGGAAGAGTTAACGCTCTTAACTGCTTGGTTTCGAAGATTAAAATTTAAATTTCTAATATCGCATAGAACTAACGTGCAGCCCCTATACGTTATGTTTAAAAAAAATATATAAATTTTTTTTTCAAAATGGCGGCTATCGTAAAAATTCAAAGTGTCATAACTTTGCTAAGTTAATACCTACTGAAAAATGTCGTATGCAAAAAGTGTTTGGAATTTTAATTTGCATATAAAAGCAATTTTTAATTATTTTTTTTTTAATAAAAACCGAGTCTTACCATATATTGACCGAGACCTCGAACGAGCTTTTATGCGACTCTGCATACAGTTAACGCTCGTATGAGGTTTCTATTTAAGAAATCGACTTGAATTTTTTAAACACAACAGAGCTTTCAACTATACTTACGATACTATAAAAAAAAATTAAAATTAAAAAATAAAAGTATTTTTTTTTCAAAACACGTTTAGTGTGATGAGTCGATCGACCCACCATACATACGCTCATAAGATTTTCAATATAGTTAAGGTCAGTGTGAGCTTATTAATACATATTTGAATTTTAATTTTTGTGACAGTATAGAATTCTTAAGCATCCTGTGTATGTTTGTTAGCAAAATCCATTTTGTCAATTTTTTGCAAAATTGCGACAAGTATTAAAATTCAATCACTTATAACTCAGTAGTGTTGAATTTCGTCAAAAAAGTCTCTATACATGAAATGTTCAGAAGCCTAAAGTTCATCAGAATAAAATATAAAAAATATATATTTTTGCTTGAAAACAAGCGATGTATCAGTTCGATCGTACCCCCATACTAGCCATTTTGAGACTTTCGGAAGAGTTAACGCTCTTAACTGCTTGGTTTCGAAGATTAAAATTTAAATTTCTAATATCGCATAGAACTAACGTGCAGCCCCTATACGTTATGTTTAAAAAAAATATATAAATTTTTTTTTCAAAATGGCGGCTATCGTAAAAATTCAAAGTGTCATAACTTTGCTAAGTTAATACCTACTGAAAAATGTCGTATGCAAAAAGTGTTTGGAATTTTAATTTGCATATAAAAGCAATTTTTAATTATTTTTTTTTTAATAAAAACCGAGTCTTACCATATATTGACCGAGACCTCGAACGAGCTTTTATGCGACTCTGCATACAGTTAACGCTCGTATGAGGTTTCTATTTAAGAAATCGACTTGAATTTTTTAAACACAACAGAGCTTTCAACTATACTTACGATACTATAAAAAAAAATTAAAATTAAAAAATAAAAGTATTTTTTTTTCAAAACACGTTTAGTGTGATGAGTCGATCGACCCACCATACATGCGCTCATAAGATTTTCAATATAGTTAAGGTCAGTGTGAGCTTATTAATACATATTTGAATTTTAATTTTTGTGACAGTATAGAATTCTTAAGCATCCTGTGTATGTTTGTTAGCAAAATCCATTTTGTCAATTTTTTGCAAAATTGCGACAAGTATTAAAATTCAATCACTTATAACTCAGTAGTGTTGAATTTCGTCAAAAAAGTCTCTATACATGAAATGTTCAGAAGCCTAAAGTTCATCAGAATAAAATATAAAAAATATATATTTTTGCTTGAAAACAAGCGATGTATCAGTTCGATCGTACCCCCATACTAGCCATTTTGAGACTTTCGGAAGAGTTAACGCTCTTAACTGCTTGGTTTCGAAGATTAAAATTTAAATTTCTAATATCGCATAGAACTAACGTGCAGCCCCTATACGTTATGTTTAAAAAAAACATATAAAATTTTTTTTCAAAATGGCGGCTATCGTAAAAATTCAAAATGTCATAACTTTGCTAAATAAAATCCTACTGAAAAATGTCGTATGCAAAAAGTGTTTGGAATTTTAATTTGCATATAAAAGCAATTTTTAATTATTTTTTTTTTAATAAAAACCGAGTCTTACCATATATTGACCGAGACCTCGAACGAGCTTTTATGCGACTCTGCATACAGTTAACGCTCGTATGAGGTTTCTATTAAAGAAATCGACTTGAATTTTTTAAACAAAACAGAGCTTTCAACTATACTTACGATACTATAAAAAAAAATTAAAAATTAAAAAATAAAAGTATTTTTTTTTCAAAACACGTTTAGTGTGATGAGTCGATCGACCCACCATACATACGCTCATAAGATTTTCAATATAGTTAAGGTCAGTGTGAGCTTATTTATACATATTTGAATTTTAATTTTTGTGACAGTATAGAATTCTTAAGCATCCTGTGTATGTTTGTTAGCAAAATCCATTTTGTCAATTTTTTGCAAAATTGCGACAAGTATTAAAATTCAATCACTTATAACTCAGTAGTGTTGAATTTCGTCAAAAAAGTCTCTATACATGAAATGTTCAGAAGCCTAAAGTTCATCAGAATAAAATATAAAAAATATATATTTTTGCTTGAAAACAAGCGATGTATCAGTTCGATCGTACCCCCATACTAGCCATTTTGAGACTTTCGGAAGAGTTAACGCTCTTAACTGCTTGGTTTCGAAGAATAAAATTTAAATTTCTAATATCGCATAGAACTAACGTGCAGCCCCTATACGTTATGTTTAAAAAAAATATATAAAATTTTTTTTCAAAATGGCGGCTATCGTAAAAATTCAAAGTGTCATAACTTTGCTAAATAAAATCCTACTGAAAAATGTCGTATTCAAAAAGTGTTTGGAATTTTAATTTGCATATAAAAGCAATTTTTAATTATTTTTTTTTTAATAAAAACCGAGTCTTACCATATATTGACCGAGACCTCGAACGAGCTTTTATGCGACTCTGCATACAGTTAACGCTCGTATGAGGTTTCTATTTAAGAAATCGACTTGAATTTTTTAAACAAAACAGAGCTTTCAACTATACTTACGATACTATAAAAAAAAATTAAAAATTAAAAAATAAAAGTATTTTTTTTTCAAAACACGTTTAGTGTGATGAGTCGATCGACCCACCATACATACGCTCATAAGATTTTTAATATAGTTAAGGTCAGTGTGAGCTTATTTATACATATTTGAATTTTAATTTTTGTGACAGTATAGAATTCTTAAGCATCCTGTGTATGTTTGTTAGCAAAATCCATTTTGTCAATTTTTTGCAAAATTGCGACAAGTATTAAAATTCAATCACTTATAACTCAGTAGTGTTGAATTTCGTCAAAAAAGTCTCTATACATGAAATGTTCAGAAGCCTAAAGTTCATCAGAATAAAATATAAAAAATATATATTTTTGCTTGAAAACAAGCGATGTATCAGTTCGATCGTACCCCCATACTAGCCATTTTGAGACTTTCGGAAGAGTTAACGCTCTTAACTGCTTGGTTTCGAAGATTAAAATTTAAATTTCTAATATCGCATAGAACTAACGTGCAGCCCCTATACGTTATGTTTAAAAAAATATATAAAATTTTTTTTCAAAATGGCGGCTATCGTAAAAATTCAAAGTGTCATAACTTTGCTAAATAAAATCCTACTGAAAAATGTCGTATGCAAAAAGTGTTTGGAATTTTAATTTGCATATAAAAGCAATTTTTAATTATTTTTTTTTTAATAAAAACCGAGTCCTACCATATATTGACCGAGACCTCGAACGAGCTTTTATGCGACTCTGCATACAGTTAACGCTCGTATGAGGTTTCTATTTAAGAAATCGACTTGAATTTTTTAAACAAAACAAAGCTTTCAACTATACTTACGATACTATAAAAAAAAATTAAAAATTAAAAAATAAAAGTATTTTTTTTTCAAAACACGTTTAGTGTGATGAGTCGATCGACCCACCATACATACGCTCATAAGATTTTCAATATGGTTAAGGTCAGTGTGAGCTTATTTATACATATTTGAATTTTAATTTTTGTGACAGTATAGAATTCTTAAGCATCCTGTGTATGTTTGTTAGCAAAATCCATTTTGTCAATTTTTTGCAAAATTGCGACAAGTATTAAAATTCAATCACTTATAACTCAGTAGTGTTGAATTTCGTCAAAAAAGTCTCTATACATGAAATGTTCAGAAGCCTAAAGTTCATCAGAATAAAATATAAAAAATATATATTTTTGCTTGAAAACAAGCGATGTATCAGTTCGATCGTACCCCCATACTAGCCATTTTGAGACTTTCGGAAGAGTTAACGCTCTTAACTGCTTGGTTTCGAAGATTAAAATTTAAATTTCTAATATCGCATAGAACTAACGTGCAGCCCCTATACGTTATGTTTAAAAAAAATATATAAATTTTTTTTTCAAAATGGCGGCTATCGTAAAAATTTAAAGTGTCATAACTTTGCTAAATAAAATCCTACTGAAAAATGTCGTATGCAAAAAGTGTTTGGAATTTTAATTTGCATATAAAAGCAATTTTTAATTATTTTTTTTTTAATAAAAACCGAGTCTTACCATATATTGACCGAGACCTCGAACGAGCTTTTATGCGACTCTGCATACAGTTAACGCTCGTATGAGGTTTCTATTTAAGAAATCGACTTGAATTTTTTAAACAAAACAGAGCTTTCAACTATACTTACGATACTATAAAAAAAAATTAAAAATTAAAAAATAAAAGTATTTTTTTTTCAAAACACGTTTAGTGTGATGAGTCGATCGACCCACCATACATACGCTCATAAGATTTTCAATATAGTTAAGGTCAGTGTGAGCTTATTTATACATATTTGAATTTTAATTTTTGTGACAGTATAGAATTCTTAAGCATCCTGTGTATGTTTGTTAGCAAAATCCATTTTGTCAATTTTTTGCAAAATTGCGACAAGTATTAAAATTCAATCACTTATAACTCAGTAGTGTTGAATTTCGTCAAAAAAGTCTCTATACATGAAATGTTCAGAAGCCTAAAGTTCATCAGAATAAAATATAAAAAATATATATTTTTGCTTGAAAACAAGCGATGTATCAGTTCGATCGTACCCCCATACTAGCCATTTTGAGACTTTCGGAAGAGTTAACGCTCTTAACTGCTTGGTTTCGAAGATTAAAATTTAAATTTCTAATATCGCAGAGAACTAACGTGCAGCCCCTATACGTTATGTTTAAAAAAAACATATAAAATTTTTTTTCAAAATGGCGGCTATCGTAAAAATTCAAAGTGTCATAACTTTGCTAAATAAAATCCTACTGAAAAATGTCGTATGCAAAAAGTGTTTGGAATTTTAATTTGCATATAAAAGCAATTTTTAATTATTTTTTTTTTAATAAAAACCGAGTCTTACCATATATTGACCGAGACCTCGAACGAGCTTTTATGCGACTCTGCATACAGTTAACGCTCGTATGAGGTTTCTATTTAAGAAATCGACTTGAATTTTTTAAACAAAACAGAGCTTTCAACTATACTTACGATACTATGAAAAAAAAATTAACAATTAAAAAATAAAAGTATTTTTTTTTCAAAACACGTTTAGTGTGATGAGTCGATCGACCCACCATACATACGCTCATAAGATTTTCAATATAGTTAAGGTCAGTGTGAGCTTATTTATACATATTTGAATTTTAATTTTTGTGACAGTATAGAATTCTTAAGCATCCTGTGTATGTTTGTTAGCAAAATCCATTTTGTCAATTTTTTGCAAAATTGCGACAAGTATTAAAATTCAATCACTTATAACTCAGTAGTGTTGAATTTCGTCAAAAAAGTCTCTATACATGAAATGTTCAGAAGCCTAAAGTTCATCAGAATAAAATATAAAAAATATATATTTTTGCTTGAAAACAAGCGATGTATCAGTTCGATCGTACCCCCATACTAGCCATTTTGAGACTTTCGGAAGAGTTAACGCTCTTAACTGCTTGGTTTCGAAGATTAAAATTTAAATTTCTAATATCGCATAGAACTAACGTGCAGCCCCTATACGTTATGTTTAAAAAAAATATATAAATTTTTTTTTCAAAATGGCGGCTATCGTAAAAATTCAAAGTGTCATAACTTTGCTAAGTAAAATCCTACTGAAAAATGTCGTATGCAAAAAGTGTTTGGAATTTTAATTTGCATATAAAAGCAATTTTTAATTTTTTTTTTTTTAATAAAAACCGAGTCTGACCATATATTGACCGAGACCTCGAACGAGCTTTTATGCGACTCTGCATACAGTTAACGCTCGTATGAGGTTTCTATTTAAGAAATCGACTTAAATTTTTTAAACACAACAGAGCTTTCAACTATACTTACGATACTATAAAAAAAAATTAAAAATTAAAAAATAAAAGTATTTATTTTTCAAAACACGTTTAGTGTGATGAGTCGATCGACCCACCATACATACGCTAATAAGATTTTCAATATAGTTAAGGTCAGTGTGAGCTTATTTATACATATTTGAATTTTAATTTTTGTGACAGTATAGAATTCTTAAGCATCCTGTGTATGTTTGTTAGCAAAATCCATTTTGTCAATTTTTTGCAAAATTGCGACAAGTATTAAAATTCAATCACTTATAACTCAGTAGTGTTGAATTTCGTCAAAAAAGTCTCTATACATGAAATGTTCAGAAGCCTAAAGTTCATCAGAATAAAATATAAAAAATATATATTTTTGCTTGAAAACAAGCGATGTATCAGTTCGATCGTACCCCCATACTAGCCATTTTGAGACTTTCGGAAGAGTTAACGCTCTTAACTGCTTGGTTTCGAAGATTAAAATTTAAATTTCTAATATCGCATAGAACTAACGTGCAGCCCCTATACGTTATGTTTAAAAAAAATATATAAAATTTTTTTTCAAAATGGCGGCTATCGTAAAAATTCAAAGTGTCATAACTTTGCTAAATAAAATCCTACTGAAAAATGTCGTATGCAAAAAGTGTTTGGAATTTTAATTTGCATATAAAAGCAATTTTTAATTATTTTTTTTTTAATAAAAACCGAGTCTTACCATATATTGACCGAGACCTCGAACGAGCTTTTATGCGACTCTGCATACAGTTAACGCTCGTATGGAGTTTCTATTTAAGAAATCGACTTGAATTTTTTAAACAAAACAGAGCTTTCAACTATACTTACGATACTATAAAAAAAAATTAAAAATTAAAAAATAAAAGTATTTTTTTTTCAAAACACGTTTAGTGTGATGAGTCGATCGACCCACCATACATACGCTCATAAGATTTTCAATATAGTTAAGGTCAGTGTGAGCTTATTTATACATATTTGAATTTTAATTTTTGTGACAGTATAGAATTCTTAAGCATCCTGTGTATGTTTGTTAGCAAAATCCATTTTGTCAATTTTTTGCAAAATTGCGACAAGTATTAAAATTCAATCACTTATAACTCAGTAGTGTTGAATTTCGTCAAAAAAGTCTCTATACATGAAATGTTCAGAAGCCTAAAGTTCATCAGAATAAAATATAAAAAATATATATTTTTGCTTGAAAACAAGCGATGTATCAGTTCGATCGTACCCCCATACTAGCCATTTTGAGACTTTCGGAAGAGTTAACGCTCTTAACTGCTTGGTTTCGAAGATTAAAATTTAAATTTCTAATATCGCATAGAACTAACGTGCAGCCCCTATACGTTATGTTTAAAAAAAATATATAAATTTTTTTTTCAAAATGGCGGCTATCGTAAAAATTCAAAGTGTCATAACTTTGCTAAGTAAAATCCTACTGAAAAATGTCGTATGCAAATAGTGTTTGGAATTTTAATTTGCATATAAAAGCAATTTTTAATTATTTTTTTTTTAATAAAAACCGAGTCTTACCATATATTGACCGAGACCTCGAACGAGCTTTTATGCGACTCTGCATACAGTTAACGCTCGTATGAGGTTTCTATTTAAGAAATCGACTTGAATTTTTTAAACACAACAGAGCTTTTAACTATACTTACGATACTATAAAAAAAAATTAAAAATTAAAAAATAAAAGTATTTATTTTTCAAAACACGTTTAGTGTGATGAGTCGATCGACCCACCATACATACGCTAATAAGATTTTCAATATAGTTAAGGTCAGTGTGAGCTTATTTATACATATTTGAATTTTAATTTTTGTGACAGTATAGAATTCTTAAGCATCCTGTGTATGTTTGTTAGCAAAATCCATTTTGTCAATTTTTTGCAAAATTGCGACAAGTATTAAAATTCAATCACTTATAACTCAGTAGTGTTGAATTTCGTCAAAAAAGTCTCTATACATGAAATGTTCAGAAGCCTAAAGTTCATCAGAATAAAATATAAAAAATATATATTTTTGCTTGAAAACAAGCGATGTATCAGTTCGATCGTACCCCCATACTAGCCATTTTGAGACTTTCGGAAGAGTTAACGCTCTTAACTGCTTGGTTTCGAAGATTAAAATTTAAATTTCTAATATCGCATAGAACTAACGTGCAGCCCCTATACGTTATGTTTAAAAAAAATATATAAAATTTTTTTTCAAAATGGCGGCTATCGTAAAAATTCAAAGTGTCATAACTTTGCTAAATAAAATCCTACTGAAAAATGTCGTATGCAAAAAGTGTTTGGAATTTTAATTTGCATATAAAAGCAATTTTTAATTATTTTTTTTTAATAAAAACCGAGTCTTACCATATATTGACCGAGACCTCGAACGAGCTTTTATGCGACTCTGCATACAGTTAACGCTCGTATGAGGTTTCTATTTAAGAAATCGACTTGAATTTTTTAAACAAAACAGAGCTTTCAACTATACTTACGATACTATAAAAAAAAATTAAAAATTAAAAAATAAAAGTATTTTTTTTTCAAAACACGTTTAGTGTGATGAGTCGATCGACCCACCATACATACGCTCATAAGATTTTCAATATAGTTAAGGTCAGTGTGAGCTTATTTATACATATTTGAATTTTAATTTTTGTGACAGTATAGAATTCTTAAGCATCCTGTGTATGTTTGTTAGCAAAATCCATTTTGTCAATTTTTTGCAAAATTGCGACAAGTATTAAAATTCAATCACTTATAACTCAGTAGTGTTGAATTTCGTCAAAAAAGTCTCTATACATGAAATGTTCAGAAGCCTAAAGTTCATCAGAATAAAATATAAAAAATATATATTTTTGCTTGAAAACAAGCGATGTATCAGTTCGATCGTACCCCCATACTAGCCATTTTGAGACTTTCGGAAGAGTTAACGCTCTTAACTGCTTGGTTTCGAAGATTAAAATTTAAATTTCTAATATCGCAGAGAACTAACGTGCAGCCCCTATACGTTATGTTTAAAAAAAACATATAAAATTTTTTTTCAAAATGGCGGCTATCGTAAAAATTCAAAGTGTCATAACTTTGCTAAATAAAATCCTACTGAAAAATGTCGTATGCA
The DNA here is from genome assembly GCF_051122295.1 of Plectrocnemia conspersa. NCBI lineage: Eukaryota > Metazoa > Arthropoda > Insecta > Trichoptera > Polycentropodidae > Plectrocnemia > Plectrocnemia conspersa. Next base: position 846,485 of record NW_028277171.1, read on the forward strand.
AAAAGTGTTTGGAATTTTAATTTGCATATAAAAGCAATTTTTAATTATTTTTTTTTTAATAAAAACCGAGTCTTACCATATATTGACCGAGACCTCGAACGAGCTTTTATGCGACTCTGCATACAGTTAACGCTCGTATGAGGTTTCTATTTAAGAAATCGACTTGAATTTTTTAAACAAAACAGAGCTTTCAACTATACTTACGATACTATGAAAAAAAAATTAACAATTAAAAAATAAAAGTATTTTTTTTTCAAAACACGTTTAGTGTGATGAGTCGATCGACCCACCATACATACGCTCATAAGATTTTCAATATAGTTAAGGTCAGTGTGAGCTTATTTATACATATTTGAATTTTAATTTTTGTGACAGTATAGAATTCTTAAGCATCCTGTGTATGTTTGTTAGCAAAATCCATTTTGTCAATTTTTTGCAAAATTGCGACAAGTATTAAAATTCAATCACTTATAACTCAGTAGTGTTGAATTTCGTCAAAAAAGTCTCTATACATGAAATGTTCAGAAGCCTAAAGTTCATCAGAATAAAATATAAAAAATATATATTTTTGCTTGAAAACAAGCGATGTATCAGTTCGATCGTACCCCCATACTAGCCATTTTGAGACTTTCGGAAGAGTTAACGCTCTTAACTGCTTGGTTTCGAAGATTAAAATTTAAATTTCTAATATCGCATAGAACTAACGTGCAGCCCCTATACGTTATGTTTAAAAAAAATATATAAATTTTTTTTTCAAAATGGCGGCTATCGTAAAAATTCAAAGTGTCATAACTTTGCTAAGTAAAATCCTACTGAAAAATGTCGTATGCAAAAAGTGTTTGGAATTTTAATTTGCATATAAAAGCAATTTTTAATTATTTTTTTTTTAATAAAAACCGAGTCTTACCATATATTGACCGAGACCTCGAACGAGCTTTTATGCGACTCTGCATACAGTTAACGCTCGTATGAGGTTTCTATTTAAGAAATCGACTTGAATTTTTTAAACACAACAGAGCTTTTAACTATACTTACGATACTATAAAAAAAAATTAAAAATTAAAAAATAAAAGTATTTATTTTTCAAAACACGTTTAGTGTGATGAGTCGATCGACCCACCATACATACGCTAATAAGATTTTCAATATAGTTAAGGTCAGTGTGAGCTTATTTATACATATTTGAATTTTAATTTTTGTGACAGTATAGAATTCTTAAGCATCCTGTGTATGTTTGTTAGCAAAATCCATTTTGTCAATTTTTTGCAAAATTGCGACAAGTATTAAAATTCAATCACTTATAACTCAGTAGTGTTGAATTTCGTCAAAAAAGTCTCTATACATGAAATGTTCAGAAGCCTAAAGTTCATCAGAATAAAATATAAAAAATATATATTTTTGCTTGAAAACAAGCGATGTATCAGTTCGATCGTACCCCCATACTAGCCATTTTGAGACTTTCGGAAGAGTTAACGCTCTTAACTGCTTGGTTTCGAAGATTAAAATTTAAATTTCTAATATCGCATAGAACTAACGTGCAGCCCCTATACGTTATGTTTAAAAAAAATATATAAAATTTTTTTTCAAAATGGCGGCTATCGTAAAAATTCAAAGTGTCATAACTTTGCTAAATAAAATCCTACTGAAAAATGTCGTATGCAAAAAGTGTTTGGAATTTTAATTTGCATATAAAAGCAATTTTTAATTATTTTTTTTTAATAAAAACCGAGTCTTACCATATATTGACCGAGACCTCGAACGAGCTTTTATGCGACTCTGCATACAGTTAACGCTCGTATGAGGTTTCTATTTAAGAAATCGACTTGAATTTTTTAAACAAAACAGAGCTTTCAACTATACTTACGATACTATAAAAAAAAATTAAAAATTAAAAAATAAAAGTATTTTTTTTTCAAAACACGTTTAGTGTGATGAGTCGATCGACCCACCATACATACGCTCATAAGATTTTCAATATAGTTAAGGTCAGTGTGAGCTTATTTATACATATTTGAATTTTAATTTTTGTGACAGTATAGAATTCTTAAGCATCCTGTGTATGTTTGTTAGCAAAATCCATTTTGTCAATTTTTTGCAAAATTGCGACAAGTATTAAAATTCAATCACTTATAACTCAGTAGTGTTGAATTTCGTCAAAAAAGTCTCTATACATGAAATGTTCAGAAGCCTAAAGTTCATCAGAATAAAATATAAAAAATATATATTTTTGCTTGAAAACAAGCGATGTATCAGTTCGATCGTACCCCCATACTAGCCATTTTGAGACTTTCGGAAGAGTTAACGCTCTTAACTGCTTGGTTTCGAAGATTAAAATTTAAATTTCTAATATCGCATAGAACTAACGTGCAGCCCCTATACGTTATGTTTAAAAAAAACATATAAAATTTTTTTTCAAAATGGCGGCTATCGTAAAAATTCAAAGTGTCATAACTTTGCTAAATAAAATCCTACTGAAAAATGTCGTATGCAAAAAGTGTTTGGAATTTTAATTTGCATATAAAAGCAATTTTTAATTATTTTTTTTTTAATAAAAACCGAGTCTTACCATATATTGACCGAGACCTCGAACGAGCTTTTATGCGACTCTGCATACAGTTAACGCTCGTATGAGGTTTCTATTTAAGAAATCGACTTGAATTTTTTAAACAAAACAGAGCTTTCAACTATACTTACGATACTATGAAAAAAAAATTAACAATTAAAAAATAAAAGTATTTTTTTTTCAAAACACGTTTAGTGTGATGAGTCGATCGACCCACCATACATACGCTCATAAGATTTTCAATATAGTTAAGGTCAGTGTGAGCTTATTTATACATATTTGAATTTTAATTTTTGTGACAGTATAGAATTCTTAAGCATCCTGTGTATGTTTGTTAGCAAAATCCATTTTGTCAATTTTTTGCAAAATTGCGACAAGTATTAAAATTCAATCACTTATAACTCAGTAGTGTTGAATTTCGTCAAAAAAGTCTCTATACATGAAATGTTCAGAAGCCTAAAGTTCATCAGAATAAAATATAAAAAATATATATTTTTGCTTGAAAACAAGCGATGTATCAGTTCGATCGTACCCCCATACTAGCCATTTTGAGACTTTCGGAAGAGTTAACGCTCTTAACTGCTTGGTTTCGAAGATTAAAATTTAAATTTCTAATATCGCATAGAACTAACGTGCAGCCCCTATACGTTATGTTTAAAAAAAATATATAAATTTTTTTTTCAAAATGGCGGCTATCGTAAAAATTCAAAGTGTCATAACTTTGCTAAGTAAAATCCTACTGAAAAATGTCGTATGCAAAAAGTGTTTGGAATTTTAATTTGCATATAAAAGCAATTTTTAATTATTTTTTTTTTAATAAAAACCGAGTCTTACCATATATTGACCGAGACCTCGAACGAGCTTTTATGCGACTCTGCATACAGTTAACGCTCGTATGAGGTTTCTATTTAAGAAATCGACTTGAATTTTTTAAACACAACAGAGCTTTTAACTATACTTACGATACTATAAAAAAAAATTAAAAATTAAAAAATAAAAGTATTTATTTTTCAAAACACGTTTAGTGTGATGAGTCGATCGACCCACCATACATACGCTAATAAGATTTTCAATATAGTTAAGGTCAGTGTGAGCTTATTTATACATATTTGAATTTTAATTTTTGTGACAGTATAGAATTCTTTAGCATCCTGTGTATGTTTGTTAGCAAAATCCATTTTGTCAATTTTTTGCAAAATTGCGACAAGTATTAAAATTCAATCACTTATAACTCAGTAGTGTTGAATTTTGTCAAAAAAGTCTCTATACATGAAATGTTCAGAAGCCTAAAGTTCATCAGAATAAAATATAAAAAATATATATTTTTGCTGGAAAACAAGCGATGTATCAGTTCGATCGTACCCCCATACTAGCCATTTTGAGACTTTCGGAAGAGTTAACGCTCTTAACTGCTTGGTTTCGAAGATTAAAATTTAAATTTCTAATATCGCATAGAACTAACGTGCAGCCCCTATACGTTATGTTTAAAAAAAATATATAAAATTTTTTTTCAAAATGGCGGCTATCGTAAAAATTCAAAGTGTCATAACTTTGCTAAATAAAATCCTACTGAAAAATGTCGTATGCAAAAAGTGTTTGGAATTTTAATTTGCATATAAAAGCAATTTTTAATTATTTTTTTTTTAATAAAAACCGAGTCTTACCATATATTGACCGAGACCTCGAACGAGCTTTTATGCGACTCTGCATACAGTTAACGCTCGTATGAGGTTTCTATTTAAGAAATCGACTTGAATTTTTTAAACAAAACAGAGCTTTCAACTATACTTACGATACTATAAAAAAAAATTAAAAATTAAAAAATAAAAGTATTTTTTTTTCAAAACACGTTTAGTGTGATGAGTCGATCGACCCACCATACATACGCTCATAAGATTTTCAATATAGTTAAGGTCAGTGTGAGCTTATTTATACATATTTGAATTTTAATTTTTGTGACAGTATAGAATTCTTAAGCATCCTGTGTATGTTTGTTAGCAAAATCCATTTTGTCAATTTTTTGCAAAATTGCGACAAGTATTAAAATTCAATCACTTATAACTCAGTAGTGTTGAATTTCGTCAAAAAAGTCTCTATACATGAAATGTTCAGAAGCCTAAAGTTCATCAGAATAAAATATAAAAAATATATATTTTTGCTTGAAAACAAGCGATGTATCAGTTCGATCGTACCCCCATACTAGCCATTTTGAGACTTTCGGAAGAGTTAACGCTCTTAACTGCTTGGTTTCGAAGAATAAAATTTAAATTTCTAATATCGCATAGAACTAACGTGCAGCCCCTATACGTTATGTTTAAAAAAAATATATAAAATTTTTTTTCAAAATGGCGGCTATCGTAAAAATTCAAAGTGTCATAACTTTGCTAAATAAAATCCTACTGAAAAATGTCGTATTCAAAAAGTGTTTGGAATTTTAATTTGCATATAAAAGCAATTTTTAATTATTTTTTTTTTAATAAAAACCGAGTCTTACCATATATTGACCGAGACCTCGAACGAGCTTTTATGCGACTCTGCATACAGTTAACGCTCGTATGAGGTTTCTATTTAGGAAATCGACTTGAATTTTTTAAACAAAACAGAGCTTTCAACTATACTTACGATACTATAAAAAAAAATTAAAAATTAAAAAATAAAAGTATTTTTTTTTCAAAACACGTTTAGTGTGATGAGTCGATCGACCCACCATACATACGCTCATAAGATTTTCAATATAGTTAAGGTCAGTGTGAGCTTATTTATACATATTTGAATTTTAATTTTTGTGACAGTATAGAATTCTTAAGCATCCTGTGTATGTTTGTTAGCAAAATCCATTTTGTCAATTTTTTGCAAAATTGCGACAAGTATTAAAATTCAATCACTTATAACTCAGTAGTGTTGAATTTCGTCAAAAAAGTCTCTATACATGAAATGTTCAGAAGCCTAAAGTTCATCAGAATAAAATATAAAAAATATATATTTTTGCTTGAAAACAAGCGATGTATCAGTTCGATCGTACCCCCATACTAGCCATTTTGAGACTTTCGGAAGAGTTAACGCTCTTAACTGCTTGGTTTCGAAGATTAAAATTTAAATTTCTAATATCGCATAGAACTAACGTGCAGCCCCTATACGTTATGTTTAAAAAAATATATAAAATTTTTTTTCAAAATGGCGGCTATCGTAAAAATTCAAAGTGTCATAACTTTGCTAAATAAAATCCTACTGAAAAATGTCGTATGCAAAAAGTGTTTGGAATTTTAATTTGCATATAAAAGCAATTTTTAATTATTTTTTTTTTAATAAAAACCGAGTCCTACCATATATTGACCGAGACCTCGAACGAGCTTTTATGCGACTCTGCATACAGTTAACGCTCGTATGAGGTTTCTATTTAAGAAATCGACTTGAATTTTTTAAACAAAACAAAGCTTTCAACTATACTTACGATACTATAAAAAAAAATTAAAAATTAAAAAATAAAAGTATTTTTTTTTCAAAACACGATTAGTGTGATGAGTCGATCGACCCACCATACATACGCTCATAAGATTTTCAATATGGTTAAGGTCAGTGTGAGCTTATTTATACATATTTGAATTTTAATTTTTGTGACAGTATAGAATTCTTAAGCATCCTGTGTATGTTTGTTAGCAAAATCCATTTTGTCAATTTTTTGCAAAATTGCGACAAGTATTAAAATTCAATCACTTATAACTCAGTAGTGTTGAATTTCGTCAAAAAAGTCTCTATACATGAAATGTTCAGAAGCCTAAAGTTCATCAGAATAAAATATAAAAAATATATATTTTTGCTTGAAAACAAGCGATGTATCAGTTCGATCGTACCCCCATACTAGCCATTTTGAGACTTTCGGAAGAGTTAACGCTCTTAACTGCTTGGTTTCGAAGATTAAAATTTAAATTTCTAATATCGCATAGAACTAACGTGCAGCCCCTATACGTTATGTTTAAAAAAAATATATAAAATTTTTTTTCAAAATGGCGGCTATCGTAAAAATTCAAAGTGTCATAACTTTGCTAAATAAAATCCTACTTAAAAATGTCGTATGCAAAAAGTGTTTGGAATTTTAATTTGCATATAAAAGCAATTTTTAATTATTTTTTTTTTAATAAAAACCGAGTCTTACCATATATTGACCGAGACCTCGAACGAGCTTTTATGCGACTCTGCATACAGTTAACGCTCGTATGAGGTTTCTATTTAAGAAATCGACTTGAATTTTTTAAACAAAACAGAGCTTTCAACTATACTTACGATACTATAAAAAAAAATTAAAAATTAAAAAATAAAAGTATTTTTTTTTCAAAACACGTTTAGTGTGATGAGTCGATCGACCCACCATACATACGCTCATAAGATTTTCAATATAGTTAAGGTCAGTGTGAGCTTATTTATACATATTTGAATTTTAATTTTTGTGACAGTATAGAATTCTTAAGCATCCTGTGTATGTTTGTTAGCAAAATCCATTTTGTCAATTTTTTGCAAAATTGCGACAAGTATTAAAATTCAATCACTTATAACTCAGTAGTGTTGAATTTCGTCAAAAAAGTCTCTATACATGAAATGTTCAGAAGCCTAAAGTTCATCAGAATAAAATATAAAAAATATATATTTTTGCTTGAAAACAAGCGATGTATCAGTTCGATCGTACCCCCATACTAGCCATTTTGAGACTTTCGGAAGAGTTAACGCTCTTAACTGCTTGGTTTCGAAGATTAAAATTTAAATTTCTAATATCGCAGAGAACTAACGTGCAGCCCCTATACGTTATGTTTAAAAAAAACATATAAAATTTTTTTTCAAAATGGCGGCTATCGTAAAAATTCAAAGTGTCATAACTTTGCTAAATAAAATCCTACTGAAAAATGTCGTATGCAAAAAGTGTTTGGAATTTTAATTTGCATATAAAAGCAATTTTTAATTATTTTTTTTTTAATAAAAACCGAGTCTTACCATATATTGACCGAGACCTCGAACGAGCTTTTATGCGACTCTGCATACAGTTAACGCTCGTATGAGGTTTCTATTTAAGAAATCGACTTGAATTTTTTAAACAAAACAGAGCTTTCAACTATACTTACGATACTATGAAAAAAAAATTAACAATTAAAAAATAAAAGTATTTTTTTTTCAAAACACGTTTAGTGTGATGAGTCGATCGACCCACCATACATACGCTCATAAGATTTTCAATATAGTTAAGGTCAGTGTGAGCTTATTTATACATATTTGAATTTTAATTTTTGTGACAGTATAGAATTCTTAAGCATCCTGTGTATGTTTGTTAGCAAAATCCATTTTGTCAATTTTTTGCAAAATTGCGACAAGTATTAAAATTCAATCACTTATAACTCAGTAGTGTTGAATTTCGTCAAAAAAGTCTCTATACATGAAATGTTCAGAAGCCTAAAGTTCATCAGAATAAAATATAAAAAATATATATTTTTGCTTGAAAACAAGCGATGTATCAGTTCGATCGTACCCCCATACTAGCCATTTTGAGACTTTCGGAAGAGTTAACGCTCTTAACTGCTTGGTTTCGAAGATTAAAATTTAAATTTCTAATATCGCATAGAACTAACGTGCAGCCCCTATACGTTATGTTTAAAAAAAATATATAAATTTTTTTTTCAAAATGGCGGCTATCGTAAAAATTCAAAGTGTCATAACTTTGCTAAGTAAAATCCTACTGAAAAATGTCGTATGCAAAAAGTGTTTGGAATTTTAATTTGCATATAAAAGCAATTTTTAATTATTTTTTTTTTAATAAAAACCGAGTCTTACCATATATTGACCGAGACCTCGAACGAGCTTTTATGCGACTCTGCATACAGTTAACGCTCGTATGAGGTTTCTATTTAAGAAATCGACTTGAATTTTTTAAACACAACAGAGCTTTTAACTATACTTACGATACTATAAAAAAAAATTAAAAAATAAAAGTATTTATTTTTCAAAACACGTTTAGTGTGATGAGTCGATCGACCCACCATACATACGCTAATAAGATTTTCAATATAGTTAAGGTCAGTGTGAGCTTATTTATACATATTTGAATTTTAATTTTTGTGACAGTATAGAATTCTTTAGCATCCTGTGTATGTTTGTTAGCAAAATCCATTTTGTCAATTTTTTGCAAAATTGCGACAAGTATTAAAATTCAATCACTTATAACTCAGTAGTGTTGAATTTTGTCAAAAAAGTCTCTATACATGAAATGTTCAGAAGCCTAAAGTTCATCAGAATAAAATATAAAAAATATATATTTTTGCTGGAAAACAAGCGATGTATCAGTTCGATCGTACCCCCATACTAGCCATTTTGAGACTTTCGGAAGAGTTAACGCTCTTAACTGCTTGGTTTCGAAGATTAAAATTTAAATTTCTAATATCGCATAGAACTAACGTGCAGCCCCTATACGTTATGTTTAAAAAAAATATATAAAATTTTTTTTCAAAATGGCGGCTATCGTAAAAATTCAAAGTGTCATAACTTTGCTAAATAAAATCCTACTGAAAAATGTCGTATGCAAAAAGTGTTTGGAATTTTAATTTGCATATAAAAGCAATTTTTAATTATTTTTTTTTTAATAAAAACCGAGTCTTACCATATATTGACCGAGACCTCGAACGAGCTTTTATGCGACTCTGCATACAGTTAACGCTCGTATGAGGTTTCTATTTAAGAAATCGACTTGAATTTTTTAAACAAAACAGAGCTTTCAACTATACTTACGATACTATAAAAAAAAATTAAAAATTAAAAAATAAAAGTATTTTTTTTTCAAAACACGTTTAGTGTGATGAGTCGATCGACCCACCATACATACGCTCATAAGATTTTCAATATAGTTAAGGTCAGTGTGAGCTTATTTATACATATTTGAATTTTAATTTTTGTGACAGTATAGAATTCTTAAGCATCCTGTGTATGTTTGTTAGCAAAATCCATTTTGTCAATTTTTTGCAAAATTGCGACAAGTATTAAAATTCAATCACTTATAACTCAGTAGTGTTGAATTTCGTCAAAAAAGTCTCTATACATGAAATGTTCAGAAGCCTAAAGTTCATCAGAATAAAATATAAAAAATATATATTTTTGCTTGAAAACAAGCGATGTATCAGTTCGATCGTACCCCCATACTAGCCATTTTGAGACTTTCGGAAGAGTTAACGCTCTTAACTGCTTGGTTTCGAAGATTAAAATTTAAATTTCTAATATCGCATAGAACTAACGTGCAGCCCCTATACGTTATGTTTAAAAAAATATATAAAATTTTTTTTCAAAATGGCGGCTATCGTAAAAATTCAAAGTGTCATAACTTTGCTAAATAAAATCCTACTGAAAAATGTCGTATGCAAAAAGTGTTTGGAATTTTAATTTGCATATAAAAGCAATTTTTAATTATTTTTTTTTTAATAAAAACCGAGTCCTACCATATATTGACCGAGACATCGAACGAGCTTTTATGCGACTCTGCATACAGTTAACGCTCGTATGAGGTTTCTATTTAAGAAATCGACTTGAATTTTTTAAACAAAACAAAGCTTTCAACTATACTTACGATACTATAAAAAAAAATTAAAAATTAAAAAATAAAAGTATTTTTTTTTCAAAACACGTTTAGTGTGATGAGTCGATCGACCCACCATACATACGCTCATAAGATTTTCAATATGGTTAAGGTCAGTGTGAGCTTATTTATACATATTTGAATTTTAATTTTTGTGACAGTATAGAATTCTTAAGCATCCTGTGTATGTTTGTTAGCAAAATCCATTTTGTCAATTTTTTGCAAAATTGCGACAAGTATTAAAATTCAATCACTTATAACTCAGTAGTGTTGAATTTCGTCAAAAAAGTCTCTATACATGAAATGTTCAGAAGCCTAAAGTTCATCAGAATAAAATATAAAAAATATATATTTTTGCTTGAAAACAAGCGATGTATCAGTTCGATCGTACCCCCATACTAGCCATTTTGAGACTTTCGGAAGAGTTAACGCTCTTAACTGCTTGGTTTCGAAGATTAAAATTTAAATTTCTAATATCGCATAGAACTAACGTGCAGCCCCTATACGTTATGTTTAAAAAAAATATATAAAATTTTTTTTCAAAATAGCGGCTATCGTAAAAATTCAAAGTGTCATAACTTTGCTAAATAAAATCCTACTGAAAAATGTCGTATGCAAAATGTGTTTGGAATTTTAATTTGCATATAAAAGCAATTTTTAATTATTTTTTTTTTAATAAAAACCGAGTCTTACCATATATTGACCGAGACCTCGAACGAGCTTTTATGCGACTCTGCATACAGTTAACGCTCGTATGAGGTTTCTTTTTAAGAAATCGACTTGAATTTTTTAAACAAAACAGAGCTTTCAACTATACTTACGATACTATAAAAAAAAATTAAAAATTAAAAAATAAAAGTATTTTTTTTTCAAAACACGTTTAGTGTGATGAGTCGATCGACCCACCATACATACGCTCATAAGATTTTCAATATAGTTAAGGTCAGTGTGAGCTTATTTATACATATTTGAATTTTAATTTTTGTGACAGTATAGAATTCTTAAGCATCCTGTGTATGTTTGTTAGCAAAATCCATTTTGTCAATTTTTTGCAAAATTGCGACAAGTATTAAAATTCAATCACTTATAACTCAGTAGTGTTGAATTTCGTCAAAAAAGTCTCTATACATGAAATGTTCAGAAGCCTAAAGTTCATCAGAATAAAATATAAAAAATATATATTTTTGCTTGAAAACAAGCGATGTATCAGTTCGATCGTACCCCCATACTAGCCATTTTGAGACTTTCGGAAGAGTTAACGCTCTTAACTGCTTGGTTTCGAAGATTAAAATTTAAATTTCTAATATCGCATAGAACTAACGTGCAGCCCCTATACGTTATGTTTAAAAAAAATATATAAAATTTTTTTTCAAAATGTCGGCTATCGTAAAAATTCAAAGTGTCATAACTTTGCTAAATAAAATCCTACTGAAAAATGTCGTATGCAAAAAGTGTTTGGAATTTTAATTTGCATATAAAAGCAATTTTTAATTATTTTTTTTTTAATAAAAACCGAGTCTTACCATATATTGACCGAGACCTCGAACGAGCTTTTATGCGACTCTGCATACAGTTAACGCTCGTATGAGGTTTCTATTTAAGAAATCGACTTGAATTTTTTAAACAAAACAGAGCTTTCAACTATACTTACGATACTATAAAAAAAAATTAAAAATTAAAAAATAAAAGTATTTTTTTTTCAAAACACGTTTAGTGTGATGAGTCGATCGACCCACCATACATACGCTCATAAGATTTTCAATATAGTTAAGGTCAGTGTGAGCTTATTTATACATATTTGAATTTAAATTTTTGTGACAGTATAGAATTCTTAAGCATCCTGTGTATGTTTGTTAGCAAAATCCATTTTGTCAATTTTTTGCAAAATTGCGACAAGTATTAAAATTCAATCACTTATAACTCAGTAGTGTTGAATTTCGTCAAAAAAGTCTCTATACATGAAATGTTCAGAAGCCTAAAGTTCATCAGAATAAAATATAAAAAATATATATTTTTGCTTGAAAACAAGCGATGTATCAGTTCGATCGTACCCCCATACTAGCCATTTTGAGACTTTCGGAAGAGTTAACGCTCTTAACTGCTTGGTTTCGAAGATTAAAATTTAACTTTTTAATATCGCATAGAACTAACGTGCAGCCCCTATACGTTATGTTTAAAAATTATATAAAATTTTTTTTCAAAATGGCGGCTATCGTAAAAATTCAAAGTGTCATAACTTTGCTAAATAAAATCCTACTGAAAAATGTCGTATGCAAAAAGTGTTTGGAATTTTAATTTGCATATAAAAGCAATTTTTAATTATTTTTTTTTTAATAAAAACCGAGTCTTACCATATATTGACCGAGACCTCGAACGAGCTTTTATGCGACTCTGCATACAGTTAACGCTCATATGAGGTTTCTATTTAAGAAATCGACTTGAATTTTTTAAACAAAACAGAGCTTTCAACTATACTTACGATACTATAAAAAAAAATTAAAAATTAAAAAATAAAAGTATTTTTTTTTCAAAACACGTTTAGTGTGATGAGTCGATCGACCCACCATACATACGCTCATAAGATTTTCAATATAGTTAAGGTCAGTGTGAGCTTATTTATACATATTTGAATTTTAATTTTTGTGACAGTATAGAATTTTTAAGCATCCTGTGTATGTTTGTTAGCAAAATCCATTTTGTCAATTTTTTGCAAAATTGCGACAAGTATTAAAATTCAATCACTTATAACTCAGTAGTGTTGAATTTCGTCAAAAAAGTCTCTATACATGAAATGTTCAGAAGCCTAAAGTTCATCAGAATAAAATATAAAAAATATATATTTTTGCTTGAAAACAAGCGATGTATCAGTTCGATCGTACCCCCATACTAGCCATTTTGAGACTTTCGGAAGAGTTAACGCTCTTAACTGCTTGGTTTCGAAGATTAAAATTTAAATTTCTAATATCGCATAGAACTAACGTGCAGCCCCTATACGTTATGTTTAAAAAAAATATATAAATTTTTTTTTCAAAATGGCGGCTATCGTAAAAATTCAAAGTGTCATAACTTTGCTAAGTAAAATCCTACTGAAAAATGTGGTATGCAAAAAGTGTTTGGAATTTTAATTTGCATATAAAAGCAGTTTTTAATTATTTTTTTTTTAATAAAAACCGAGTCTTACCATATATTGACCGAGACCTCGAACGAGCTTTTATGCGACTCTGCATACAGTTAACGCTCGTATGAGGTTTCTATTTAAGAAATCGACTTGAATTTTTTAAACACAACAGAGCTTTCAACTATACTTACGATACTATGAAAAAAATTAAAAATTAAAAAATAAAAGTATTTTTTTTTCAAAACACGTTTAGTGTGATGAGTCGATCGACCCACCATACATACGTTCATAAGATTTTCAATATAGTTAAGGTCAGTGTGAGCTTATTTATACATATTTGAATTTTAATTTTTGTGACAGTATAGAATTCTTAAGCATCCTGTGTATGTTTGTTAGCAAAATCCATTTTGTCAATTTTTTGCAAAATTGCGACAAGTATTAAAATTCAATCACTTATAACTCAGTAGTGTTGAATTTCGTCAAAAAAGTCTCTATACATGAAATGTTCAGAAGCCTAAAGTTCATCAGAATAAAATATAAAAAATATATATTTTTGCTTGAAAACAAGCGATGTATCAGTTCGATCGTATCCCCATACTAGCCATTTTGAGACTTTCGGAAGAGTTAACGCTCTTAACTGCTTGGTTTCGAAGATTAAAATTTAAATTTCTAATATCGCATAGAACTAACGTGCAGCCCCTATACGTTATGTTTAAAAAAAATATATAAATTTTTTTTTCAAAATGGCGGCTATCGTAAAAATTCAAAGTGTCATAACTTTGCTAAATAAAATCCTACTGAAAAATGTCGTATGCAAAAAGTGTTTGGAATTTTAATTTGCATATAAAAGCAATTTTTAATTATTTTTTTTTTTAATAAAAACCGAGTCTTACCATATATTGACCGAGACCTCGAACGAGCTTTTATGCGACTCTGCATACAGTTAACGCTAATATGAGGTTTCTATTTAAGAAATCGACTTGAATTTTTTAAACAAAACAGAGCTTTCAACTATACTTACGATACTATAAAAAAAAATTAAAAATTAAAAAATAAAAGTATTTTTTTTTCAAAACACGTTTAGTGTGATGAGTCGATCGACCCACCATACATACGCTCATAAGATTTTCAATATAGTTAAGGTCAGTGTGAGCTTATTTATACATATTTGAATTTTAATTTTTGTGACAGTATAGAATTCTTAAGCATCCTGTGTATGTTTGTTAGCAAAATCCATTTTGTCAATTTTTTGCAAAATTGCGACAAGTATTAAAATTCAATCACTTATAACTCAGTAGTGTTGAATTTCGTCAAAAAAGTCTCTATACATGAAATGTTCAGAAGCCTAAAGTTCATCAGAATAAAATATAAAAAATATATATTTTTGCTTGAAAACAAGCGATGTATCAGTTCGATCGTACCCCCATACTAGCCATTTTGAGACTTTCGGAAGAGTTAACGCTCTTAACTGCTTGGTTTCGAAGATTAAAATTTAAATTTCTAATATCGCATAGAACTAACGTGCAGCCCCTATACGTTATGTTTAAAAAAAATATATAAAATTTTTTTTCAAAATGGCGGCTATCGTAAAAATTCAAAGTGTCATAACTTTGCTAAATAAAATCCTACTGAAAAATGTCGTATGCAAAAAGTGTTTGGAATTTTAATTTGCATATAAAAGCAATTTTTAATTATTTTTTTTTTAATAAAAACCGAGTCTTACCATATATTGACCGAGACCTTGAACGAGCTTTTATGCTACTCTGCATACAGTTAACGCTCGTATGAGGTTTCTATTTTGGAAATCGACTTGAATTTTTTAAACAAAACAGAGCTTTCAACTATACTTACGATACTATAAAAAAAAATTAAAAATTAAAAAATAAAAGTATTTTTTTTTCAAAACACGTTTAGTGTGATGAGTCGATCGACCCACCATACATACGCTCATAAGATTTTCAATATAGTTAAGGTCAGTGTGAGCTTATTTATACATATTTGAATTTTAATTTTTGTGACAGTATAGAATTCTTAAGCATCCTGTGTATGTTTGTTAGCAAAATCCATTTTGTCAATTTTTTGCAAAATTGCGACAAGTATTAAAATTCAATCACTTATAACTCAGTAGTGTTGAATTTCGTCAAAATAGTCTCTATACATGAAATGTTCAGAAGCCTAAAGTTCATCAGAATAAAATATAAAAAATTTATATTTTTGCTTGAAAACAAGCGATGTATCAGTTCGATCGTACCCCCATACTAGCCATTTTGAGACTTTCGGAAGAGTTAACGCTCTTAACTGCTTGGTTTCGAAGATTAAAATTTAAATTTCTAATATCGCATAGAACTAACGTGCAGCCCCTATACGTTATGTTTAAAAAAAATATATAAATTTTTTTTTCAAAATGGCGGCTATCGTAAAAATTCAAAGTGTCATAACTTTGCTAAGTAAAATCCTACTAAAAAATGTGGTATGCAAAAAGTGTTTGGAATTTTAATTTGCATATAAAAGCAGTTTTTAATTATTTTTTTTTTAATAAAAACCGAGTCTTACCATATATTGACCGAGACCTCGAACGAGCTTTTATGCGACTCTGCATACAGTTAACGCTCGTATGAGGTTTCTATTTAAGAAATCGACTTGAATTTTTTAAACACAACAGAGCTTTCAACTATACTTACGATACTATGAAAAAAATTAAAAATTAAAAAATAAAAGTATTTTTTTTTCAAAACACGTTTAGTGTGATGAGTCGATCGACCCACCATACATACGCTCATAAGATTTTCAATATAGTTAAGGTCAGTGTGAGCTTATTTATACATATTTGAATTTTAATTTTTGTGACAGTATAGAATTCTTAAGCATCCTGTGTATGTTTGTTAGCAAAATCCATTTTGTCAATTTTTTGCAAAATTGCGACAAGTATTAAAATTCAATCACTTATAACTCAGTAGTGTTGAATTTCGTCAAAAAAGTCTCTATACATGAAATGTTCAGAAGCCTAAAGTTCATCAGAATAAAATATAAAAAATATATATTTTTGCTTGAAAACAAGCGATGTATCAGTTCGATCGTATCCCCATACTAGCCATTTTGAGACTTTCGGAAGAGTTAACGCTCTTAACTGCTTGGTTTCGAAGATTAAAATTTAAATTTCTAATATCGCATAGAACTAACGTGCAGCCCCTATACGTTATGTTTAAAAAAAATATATAAATTTTTTTTTCAAAATGGCGGCTATCGTAAAAATTCAAAGTGTCATAACTTTGCTAAATAAAATCCTACTGAAAAATGTCGTATGCAAAAAGTGTTTGGAATTTTAATTTGCATATAAAAGCAATTTTTAATTATTTTTTTTTTTAATAAAAACCGAGTCTTACCATATATTGACCGAGACCTCGAACGAGCTTTTATGCGACTCTGCATACAGTTAACGCTAATATGAGGTTTCTATTTAAGAAATCGACTTGAATTTTTTAAACAAAACAGAGCTTTCAACTATACTTACGATACTATAAAAAAAAATTAAAAATTAAAAAATAAAAGTATTTTTTTTTCAAAACACGTTTAGTGTGATGAGTCGATCGACCCACCATACATACGCTCATAAGATTTTCAATATAGTTAAGGTCAGTGTGAGCTTATTTATACATATTTGAATTTTAATTTTTGTGACAGTATAGAATTCTTAAGCATCCTGTGTATGTTTGTTAGCAAAATCCATTTTGTCAATTTTTTGCAAAATTGCGACAAGTATTAAAATTCAATCACTTATAACTCAGTAGTGTTGAATTTCGTCAAAAAAGTCTCTATACATGAAATGTTCAGAAGCCTAAAGTTCATCAGAATAAAATATAAAAAATATATATTTTTGCTTGAAAACAAGCGATGTATCAGTTCGATCGTACCCCCATACTAGCCATTTTGAGACTTTCGGAAGAGTTAACGCTCTTAACTGCTTGGTTTCGAAGATTAAAATTTAAATTTCTAATATCGCATAGAACTAACGTGCAGCCCCTATACGTTATGTTTAAAAAAAATATATAAAATTTTTTTTCAAAATGGCGGCTATCGTAAAAATTCAAAGTGTCATAACTTTGCTAAATAAAATCCTACTGAAAAATGTCGTATGCAAAAAGTGTTTGGAATTTTAATTTGCATATAAAAGCAATTTTTAATTATTTTTTTTTTAATAAAAACCGAGTCTTACCATATATTGACCGAGACCTTGAACGAGCTTTTATGCTACTCTGCATACAGTTAACGCTCGTATGAGGTTTCTATTTAAGAAATCGACTTGAATTTTTTAAACAAAACAGAGCTTTCAACTATACTTACGATACTATAAAAAAAAATTAAAAATTAAAAAATAAAAGTATTTTTTTTTCAAAACACGTTTAGTGTGATGAGTCGATCGACCCACCATACATACGCTCATAAGATTTTCAATATAGTTAAGGTCAGTGTGAGCTTATTTATACATATTTGAATTTTAATTTTTGTGACAGTATAGAATTCTTAAGCATCCTGTGTATGTTTGTTAGCAAAATCCATTTTGTCAATTTTTTGCAAAATTGCGACAAGTATTAAAATTCAATCACTTATAACTCAGTAGTGTTGAATTTCGTCAAAATAGTCTCTATACATGAAATGTTCAGAAGCCTAAAGTTCATCAGAATAAAATATAAAAAATATATATTTTTGCTTGAAAACAAGCGATGTATCAGTTCGATCGTACCCCCATACTAGCCATTTTGAGACTTTCGGAAGAGTTAACGCTCTTAACTGCTTGGTTTCGAAGATTAAAATTTAAATTTCTAATATCGCATAGAACTAACGTGCAGCCCCTATACGTTATGTTTAAAAAAAATATATAAATTTTTTTTTCAAAATGGCGGCTATCGTAAAAATTCAAAGTGTCATAACTTTGCTAAGTAAAATCCTACTGAAAAATGTGGTATGCAAAAAGTGTTTGGAATTTTAATTTGCATATAAAAGCAGTTTTTAATTATTTTTTTTTTAATAAAAACCGAGTCTTACCATATATTGACCGAGACCTCGAACGAGCTTTTATGCGACTCTGCATACAGTTAACGCTCGTATGAGGTTTCTATTTAAGAAATCGACTTGAATTTTTTAAACACAACAGAGCTTTCAACTATACTTACGATACTATGAAAAAAATTAAAAATTAAAAAATAAAAGTATTTTTTTTTCAAAACACGTTTAGTGTGATGAGTCGATCGACCCACCATACATACGTTCATAAGATTTTCAATATAGTTAAGGTCAGTGTGAGCTTATTTATACATATTTGAATTTTAATTTTTGTGACAGTATAGAATTCTTAAGCATCCTGTGTATGTTTGTTAGCAAAATCCATTTTGTCAATTTTTTGCAAAATTGCGACAAGTATTAAAATTCAATCACTTATAACTCAGTAGTGTTGAATTTCGTCAAAATAGTCTCTATACATGAAATGTTCAGAAGCCTAAAGTTCATCAGAATAAAA
Source organism: Plectrocnemia conspersa (assembly GCF_051122295.1). Lineage (NCBI taxonomy): Eukaryota > Metazoa > Arthropoda > Insecta > Trichoptera > Polycentropodidae > Plectrocnemia > Plectrocnemia conspersa. Next base: position 865,284 of record NW_028277171.1, read on the forward strand.
TATAAAAAATATATATTTTTGCTTGAAAACAAGCGATGTATCAGTTCGATCGTACCCCCATACTAGCCATTTTGAGACTTTCGGAAGAGTTAACGCTCTTAACTGCTTGGTTTCGAAGATTAAAATTTAAATTTCTAATATTGCATAGAACTAACGTGCAGCCCCTATACGTTATGTTTAAAAAAAATATATAAAATTTTTTTTCAAAATGGCGGCTATCGTAAAAATTCAAAGTGTCATAACTTTGCTAAATAAAATCCTACTGAAAAATGTTGTATGCAAAAAGTGTTTGGAATTTTAATTTGCATATAAAAGCAATTTTTAATTATTTTTTTTTTAATAAAAACCGAGTCTTACCATATATTGACCGAGACCTCGAACGAGCTTTTATGCGACTCTGCATACAGTTAACGCTCGTATGAGGTTTCTATTTAAGAAATCGACTTGAATTTTTAAAACAAAACAGAGCTTTCAACTATACTTACGATACTATAAAAAAAAATTAAAAATTAAAAAATAAAAGTATTTTTTTTTCAAAACACGTTTAGTGTGATGAGTCGATCGACCCACCATACATACGCTCATAAGATTTTCAATATAGTTAAGGTCAGTGTGAGCTTATTTATACATATTTGAATTTTAATTTTTGTGACAGTATAGAATTCTTAAGCATCCTGTGTATGTTTGTTAGCAAAATCCATTTTGTCAATTTTTTGCAAAATTGCGACAAGTATTAAAATTCAATCACTTATAACTCAGTAGTGTTGAATTTCGTCAAAAAAGTCTCTATACATGAAATGTTCAGAAGCCTAAAGTTCATCAGAATAAAATATAAAAAATATATATTTTTGCTTGAAAACAAGCGATGTATCAGTTCGATCGTATCCCCATACTAGCCATTTTGAGACTTTCGGAAGAGTTAACGCTCTTAACTGCTTGGTTTCGAAGATTAAAATTTAAATTTCTAATATCGCATAGAACTAACGTGCAGCCCCTATACGTTATGTTTAAAAAAAATATATAAATTTTTTTTTCAAAATGGCGGCTATCGTAAAAATTCAAAGTGTCATAACTTTGCTAAATAAAATCCTACTGAAAAATGTCGTATGCAAAAAGTGTTTGGAATTTTAATTTGCATATAAAAGCAATTTTTAATTATTTTTTTTTTTAATAAAAACCGAGTCTTACCATATATTGACCGAGACCTCGAACGAGCTTTTATGCGACTCTGCATACAGTTAACGCTAATATGAGGTTTCTATTTAAGAAATCGACTTGAATTTTTTAAACAAAACAGAGCTTTCAACTATACTTACGATACTATAAAAAAAAATTAAAAATTAAAAAATAAAAGTATTTTTTTTTCAAAACACGTTTAGTGTGATGAGTCGATCGACCCACCATACATACGCTCATAAGATTTTCAATATAGTTAAGGTCAGTGTGAGCTTATTTATACATATTTGAATTTTAATTTTTGTGACAGTATAGAATTCTTAAGCATCCTGTGTATGTTTGTTAGCAAAATCCATTTTGTCAATTTTTTGCAAAATTGCGACAAGTATTAAAATTCAATCACTTATAACTCAGTAGTGTTGAATTTCGTCAAAAAAGTCTCTATACATGAAATGTTCAGAAGCCTAAAGTTCATCAGAATAAAATATAAAAAATATATATTTTTGCTTGAAAACAAGCGATGTATCAGTTCGATCGTACCCCCATACTAGCCATTTTGAGACTTTCGGAAGAGTTAACGCTCTTAACTGCTTGGTTTCGAAGATTAAAATTTAAATTTCTAATATCGCATAGAACTAACGTGCAGCCCCTATACGTTATGTTTAAAAAAAATATATAAAATTTTTTTTCAAAATGGCGGCTATCGTAAAAATTCAAAGTGTCATAACTTTGCTAAATAAAATCCTACTGAAAAATGTCGTATGCAAAAAGTGTTTGGAATTTTAATTTGCATATAAAAGCAATTTTTAATTATTTTTTTTTTAATAAAAACCGAGTCTTACCATATATTGACCGAGACCTTGAACGAGCTTTTATGCTACTCTGCATACAGTTAACGCTCGTATGAGGTTTCTATTTAAGAAATCGACTTGAATTTTTTAAACAAAACAGAGCTTTCAACTATACTTACGATACTATAAAAAAAAATTAAAAATTAAAAAATAAAAGTATTTTTTTTTCAAAACACGTTTAGTGTGATGAGTCGATCGACCCACCATACATACGCTCATAAGATTTTCAATATAGTTAAGGTCAGTGTGAGCTTATTTATACATATTTGAATTTTAATTTTTGTGACAGTATAGAATTCTTAAGCATCCTGTGTATGTTTGTTAGCAAAATCCATTTTGTCAATTTTTTGCAAAATTGCGACAAGTATTAAAATTCAATCACTTATAACTCAGTAGTGTTGAATTTCGTCAAAATAGTCTCTATACATGAAATGTTTAGAAGCCTAAAGTTCATCAGAATAAAATATAAAAAATATATATTTTTGCTTGAAAACAAGCGATGTATCAGTTCGATCGTACCCCCATACTAGCCATTTTGAGACTTTCGGAAGAGTTAACGCTCTTAACTGCTTGGTTTCGAAGATTAAAATTTAAATTTCTAATATCGCATAGAACTAACGTGCAGCCCCTATACGTTATGTTTAAAAAAAATATATAAAATTTTTTTTCAAAATGGCGGCTATCGTAAAAATTCAAAGTGTCATAACTTTGCTAAATAAAATCCTACTAAAAAATGTCGTATGCAAAAAGTGTTTGGAATTTTAATTTGCATATAAAAACAATTTTTAATTATTTTTTTTTTAATAAAAACCGAGTCTTACCATATATTGACCGAGACCTTGAACGAGCTTTTATGCTACTCTGCATACAGTTAACGCTCGTATGAGGTTTCTATTTAAGAAATCGACTTGAATTTTTTAAACAAAACAGAGCTTTCAACTATACTTACGATACTATAAAAAAAAATTAAAAATTAAAAAATAAAAGTATTTTTTTTTCAAAACACGTTTAGTGTGATGAGTCGATCGACCCACCATACATACGCTCATAAGATTTTCAATATAGTTAAGGTCAGTGTGAGCTTATTTATACATATTTGAATTTTAATTTTTGTGACAGTATAGAATTCTTAAGCATCCTGTGTATGTTTGTTAGCAAAATCCATTTTGTCAATTTTTTGCAAAATTGCGACAAGTATTAAAATTCAATCACTTATAACTCAGTAGTGTTGAATTTCGTCAAAAAAGTCTCTATACATGAAATGTTCAGAAGCCTAAAGTTTATCAAAATAAAATATAAAAAATATATATTTTTGCTTGAAAACAAGCGATGTATCAGTTCGATCGTACCCCCATACTAGCCATTTTGAGACTTTCGGAAGAGTTAACGCTCTTAACTGCTTGGTTTCAAAGATTAAAATTTAAATTTTTAATATCGCATAGAACTAACGTGCAGCCCCTATACGTTATGTTTAAAAAAAATATATAAATTTTTTTTTCAAAATGGCGGCTATCGTAAAAATTCAAAGTGTCATAACTTTGCTAAATAAAATCCTACTGAAAAATGTCGTATGCAAAAAGTGTTTGGAATTTTAATTTGCATATAAAAGCAATTTTTAATTATTTTTTTTTTAATAAAAACCGAGTCTTACCATATATTGACCGAGACCTTGAACGAGCTTTTATGCTACTCTGCATACAGTTAACGCTCGTATGAGGTTTCTATTTAAGAAATCGACTTGAATTTTTTAAACAAAACAGAGCTTTCAACTATACTTACGATACTATAAAAAAAAATTAAAAATTAAAAAATAAAAGTATTTTTTTTTCAAAACACGTTTAGTGTGATGAGTCGATCGACCCACCATACATACGCTCATAAGATTTTCAATATAGTTAAGGTCAGTGTGAGCTTATTTATACATATTTGAATTTTAATTTTTGTGACAGTATAGAATTCTTAAGCATCCTGTGTATGTTTGTTAGCAAAATCCATTTTGTCAATTTTTTGCAAAATTGCGACAAGTATTAAAATTCAATCACTTATAACTCAGTAGTGTTGAATTTCGTCAAAAAAGTCTCTATACATGAAATGTTCAGAAGCCTAAAGTTTATCAAAATAAAATATAAAAAATATATATTTTTGCTTGAAAACAAGCGATGTATCAGTTCGATCGTACCCCCATACTAGCCATTTTGAGACTTTCGGAAGAGTTAACGCTCTTAACTGCTTGGTTTCAAAGATTAAAATTTAAATTTTTAATATCGCATAGAACTAACGTGCAGCCCCTATACGTTATGTTTAAAAAAAATATATAAATTTTTTTTTCAAAATGGCGGCTATCGTAAAAATTCAAAGTGTCATAACTTTGCTAAATAAAATCCTACTGAAAAATGTCGTATGCAAAAAGTGTTTGGAATTTTAATTTGCATATAAAAGCAATTTTTAATTATTTTTTTTTTAATAAAAACCGAGTCTTACCATATATTGACCGAGACCTCGAACGATCTTTTATGCGACTCTGCATACAGTTAACGCTCGTATGAGGTTTCTATTTAAGAAATCGACTTGAATTTTTTAAACAAAACAGAGCTTTCAACTATACTTACGATACTATAAAAAAAAATTAAAAATTAAAAAATAAAAGTATTTTTTTTTCAAAACACGTTTAGTGTGATGAGTCGATCGACCCACCATACATACGCTCATAAGATTTTCAATATAGTTAAGGTCAGTGTGAGCTTATTTATACATATTTGAATTTTAATTTTTGTGACAGTATAGAATTCTTAAGCATTCTGTGTATGTTTGTTAGCAAAATCCATTTTGTCAATTTTTTGCAAAATTGCGACAAGTATTAAAATTCAATCACTTATAACTCAGTAGTGTTGAATTTCGTCAAAAAAGTCTCTATACATGAAATGTTCAGAAGCCTAAAGTTCATCAGAATAAAATATAAAAAATATATATTTTTGCTTGAAAACAAGCGATGTATCAGTTCGATCGTACCCCCATACTAGCCATTTTGAGACTTTCGGAAGAGTTAACGCTCTTAACTGCTTGGTTTCGAAGATTAAAATTTAAATTTCTAATATCGCATAGAACTAACGTGCAGCCCCTATACGTTATGTTTAAAAAAAATATATAATTTTTTTTTTCAAAATGGCGGCTATCGTAAAAATTCAAAGTGTCATAACTTTGCTAAGTAAAATCCTACTAAAAATGTCGTATGCAAAAAGTGTTTGGAATTTTAATTTGCATATAAAAGCAGTTTTTAATTATTTTTTTTTTAATAAAAACCGAGTCTTACCATATATTGACCGAGACCTCGAACGAGCTTTTATGCGACTCTGCATACAGTTAACGCTCGTATGAGGTTTCTATTTAAGAAATCGACTTGAATTTTTTAAACACAACAGAGCTTTCAACTATACTTACGATACTATAAAAAAAAATTAAAAATTAAAAAATAAAAGTATTTTTTTTTCAAAACACGTTTAGTGTGATGAGTCGATCGACCCACCATACATACGCTCATAAGATTTTCAATATAGTTAAGGTCAGTGTGAGCTTATTTATACATATTTGAATTTTAATTTTTGTGACAGTATAGAATTCTTAAGCATCCTGTGTATGTTTGTTAGCAAAATCCATTTTGTCAATTTTTTGCAAAATTGCGACAAGTATTAAAATTCAATCACTTATAACTCAGTAGTGTTGAATTTCGTCAAAAAAGTCTCTATACATGAAATGTTCAGAAGCCTAAAGTTCATCAGAATAAAATATAAAAAATATATATTTTTGCTTGAAAACAAGCGATGTATCAGTTCGATCGTACCCCCATACTAGCCATTTTGAGACTTTCGGAAGAGTTAACGCTCTTAACTGCTTGGTTTCTAAGATTAAAATTTAAATTTCTAATATCGCATAGAACTAACGTGCAGCCCCTATACGTTATGTTTAAAAAAAATATATAAAATTTTTTTTCAAAATGGCGGCTATCGTAAAAATTCAAAGTGTCATAACTTTGCTAAATAAAATCCTACTGAAAAATGTCGTATGCAAAAAGTGTTTGGAATTTTAATTTGCATATAAAAGCAATTTTTAATTATTTTTTTTTTAATAAAAACCGAGTCTTACCATATATTGACCGAGACCTCGAACGAGCTTTTATGCGACTCTGCATACAGTTAACGCTCGTATGAGGTTTCTATTTAAGAAATCGACTTGAATTTTTTAAACAAAACAGAGCTTTCAACTATACTTACGATACTATAAAAAAAAATTAAAAATTAAAAAATAAAAGTATTTTTTTTTCAAAACACGTTTAGTGTGATGAGTCGATCGACCCACCATACATACGCTCATAAGATTTTCAATATAGTTAAGGTCAGTGTGAGCTTATTTATACATATTTGAATTTTAATTTTTGTGACAGTATAGAATTCTTAAGCATCCTGTGTATGTTTGTTAGCATAATCCATTTTGTCAATTTTTTGCAAAATTGCGACAAGTATTAAAATTCAATCACTTATAACTCAGTAGTGTTGAATTTCGTCAAAAAAGTCTCTATACATGAAATGTTCAGAAGCCTAAAGTTCATCAGAATAAAATATAAAAAATATATATTTTTGCTTGAAAACAAGCGATGTATCAGTTCGATCGTACCCCCATACTAGCCATTTTGAGACTTTCGGAAGAGTTAACGCTCTTAACTGCTTGGTTTCGAAGATTAAAATTTAAATTTCTAATATCGCATAGAACTAACGTGCAGCCCCTATACGTTATGTTTAAAAAAAATATATAAAATTTTTTTTCAAAATGGCGGCTATCGTAAAAATTCAAAGTGTCATAACTTTGCTAAATAAAATCCTACTGAAAAATGTCGTATGCAAAAAGTGTTTGGAATTTTAATTTGCATATAAAAGCAATTTTTAATTATTTTTTTTTTAATAAAAACCGAGTCTTACCATATATTGACCGAGACCTCGAACGAGCTTTTATGCGACTCTGCATACAGTTAACGCTCGTATGAGGTTTCTATTTAAGAAATCGACTTCAATTTTTTAAACACAACAGAGCTTTCAACTATACTTACGATACTATAAAAAAAAATTAAAAATTAAAAAATAAAAGTATTTTTTTTTCAAAACACGTTTAGTGTGATGAGTCGATCGACCCACCATACATACGCTCATAAGATTTTCAATATAGTTAAGGTCAGTGTGAGCTTATTTATACATATTTGAATTTTAATTTTTGTGACAGTATAGAATTCTTAAGCATCCTGTGTATGTTTGTTAGCAAAATCCATTTTGTCAATTTTTTGCAAAATTGCGACAAGTATTAAAATTCAATCACTTATAACTCAGTAGTGTTGAATTTCGTCAAAAAAGTCTCTATACATGAAATGTTCAGAAGCCTAAAGTTCATCAGAATAAAATATAAAAAATATATATTTTTGCTTGAAAACAAGCGATGTATCAGTTCGATCGTACCCCCATACTAGCCATTTTGAGACTTTCGGAAGAGTTAACGCTCTTAACTGCTTGGTTGCGAAGATTAAAATTTAAATTTCTAATATCGCATAGAACTAACGTGCAGCCCCTATACGTTATGTTTAAAAAAAATATATAAAATTTTTTTTCAAAATGGCGGCTATCGTAAAAATTCAAAGTGTCATAACTTTGCTAAATAAAATCCTACTGAAAAATGTCGTATGCAAAAAGTGTTTGGAATTTTAATTTGCATATAAAAGCAATTTTTAATTATTTTTTTTTTAATAAAAACCGAGTCTTACCATATATTGACCGAGACCTCGAACGAGCTTTTATGCGACTCTGCATACAGTTAACGCTCGTATGAGGTTTCTATTTAAGAAATCGACTTGAATTTTTTAAACAAAACAGAGCTTTCAACTATACTTACGATACTATAAAAAAAAATTAAAAATTAAAAAATAAAAGTATTTTTTTTTCAAAACACGTTTAGTGTGATGAGTCGATCGACCCACCATACATACGCTCATAAGATTTTCAATATAGTTAAGGTCAGTGTGAGCTTATTTATACATATTTGAATTTTAATTTTTGTGACAGTATAGAATTCTTAAGCATCCTGTGTATGTTTGTTAGCAAAATCCATTTTGTCAATTTTTTGCAAAATTGCGACAAGTATTAAAATTCAATCACTTATAACTCAGTAGTGTTGAATTTCCTCAAAAAAGTCTCTATACATGAAATGTTCAGAAGCCTAAAGTTCATCAGAATAAAATATAAAAAATATATATTTTTGCTTGAAAACAAGCGATGTATCAGTTCGATCGTACCCCCATACTAGCCATTTTGAGACTTTCGGAAGAGTTAACGCTCTTAACTGCTTGGTTTCGAAGATTAAAATTTAAATTTTTTATATCGCATAGAACTAACGTGCAGCCCCTATACGTTATGTTTAAAAAAAATATATAAAATTTTTTTTCAAAATAGCGGCTATCGTAAAAATTCAAAGTGTCATAACTTTGCTAAATAAAATCCTACTGAAAAATGTCGTATGCAAAAAGTGTTTGGAATTTTAATTTGCATATAAAAGCAATTTTTAATTATTTTTTTTTTAATAAAAACCGAGTCTTACCATATATTGACCGAGACCTCGAACGAGCTTTTATGCGACTCTGCATACAGTTAACGCTCGTATGAGGTTTCTATTTAAGAAATCGACTTGAATTTTTTAAACAAAACAGAGCTTTCAACTATACTTACGATACTATAAAAAAAAATTAAAAATTAAAAAATAAAAGTATTTTTTTTTCAAAACACGTTTAGTGTGATGAGTCGATCGACCCACCATACATACGCTCATAAGATTTTCAATATAGTTAAGGTCAGTGTGAGCTTATTTATACATATTTGAATTTTAATTTTTGTGACAGTATAGAATTCTTAAGCATTCTGTGTATGTTTGTTAGCAAAATCCATTTTGTCAATTTTTTGCAAAATTGCGACAAGTATTAAAATTCAATCACTTATAACTCAGTAGTGTTGAATTTCGTCAAAAAAGTCTCTATACATGAAATGTTCAGAAGCCTAAAGTTCATCAGAATAAAATATAAAAAATATATATTTTTGCTTGAAAACAAGCGATGTATCAGTTCTATCGTACCCCCATACTAGCCATTTTGAGACTTTCGGAAGAGTTAACGCTCTTAACTGCTTGGTTTCGAAGATTAAAATTTAACTTTTTAATATCGCATAGAACTAACGTGCAGCCCCTATACGTTATGTTTAAAAAAAATATATAAAATTTTTTTTCAAAATGGCGGCTATCGTAAAAATTCAAAGTGTCATAACTTTGCTAAATAAAATCCTACTGAAAAATGTCGTATGCAAAAAGTGTTTGGAAGTTTAATTTGCATATAAAAGCAATTTTTATATATTTTTTTTTTAATAAAAACCGAGTCTTACCATATATTGACCGAGACCTCGAACGAGCTTTTATGCGACTCTGCATACAGTTAACGCTCGTATGAGGTTTCTATTTAAGAAATCGACTTGAATTTTTTAAACAAAACAGAGCTTTCAACTATACTTACGATACTATAAAAAAAAATTAAAAATTAAAAAATAAAAGTATTTTTTTTTCAAAACACGTTTAGTGTGATGAGTCGATCGACCCACCATACATACGCTCATAAGATTTTCAATATAGTTAAGGTCAGTGTGAGCTTATTTATACATATTTGAATTTTAATTTTTGTGACAGTATAGAATTCTTAAGCATCCTGTGTATGTTTGTTAGCAAAATCCATTTTGTCAATTTTTTGCAAAATTGCGACAAGTATTAAAATTCAATCACTTATAACTCAGTAGTGTTGAATTTTGTCAAAAAAGTCTCTATACATGAAATGTTCAGAAGCCTAAAGTTCATCAGAATAAAATATAAAAAATATATATTTTTGCTTGAAAACAAGCGATGTATCAGTTCGATCGTACCCCCATACTAGCCATTTTGAGACTTTCGGAAGAGTTAACGCTCTTAACTGCTTGGTTTCGAAGATTAAAATTTAAATTTCTAATATCGCATAGAACTAACGTGCAGCCCCTATACGTTATGTTTAAAAAAAATATATAAAATTTTTTTTCAAAATGGCGGCTATCGTAAAAATTCAAAGTGTCATAACTTTGCTAAATTATATCCTACTGAAAAATGTCGTATGCAAAAAGTGTTTGGAATTTTAATTTGCATATAAAAGCAATTTTTAATTATTTTTTTTAATAAAAACCGAGTCTTACCATATATTGACCGAGACCTCGAACGAGCTTTTATGCGACTCTGCATACAGTTAACGCTCGTATGAGGTTTCTATTTAAGAAATCGACTTGAATTTTTTAAACAAAACAGAGCTTTCAACTATACTTACGATACTATAAAAAAAAATTAAAAATTAAAAAATAAAAGTATTTTTTTTTCAAAACACGTTTAGTGTGATGAGTCGATCGACCCACCATACATACGCTCATAAGATTTTCAATATAGTTAAGGTCAGTGTGAGCTTATTTATACATATTTGAATTTTAATTTTTGTGACAGTATAGAATTCTTAAACATTCTGTGTATGTTTGTTAGCAAAATCCATTTTGTCAATTTTTTGCAAAATTGCGACAAGTATTAAAATTCAATCACTTATAACTCAGTAGTGTTGAATTTCGTCTAAAAAGTCTCTATACATAAAATGTTCAGAAGCCTAAAGTTCATCAGAATAAAATATAAAAAATATATATTTTTGCTTGAAAACAAGCGATGTATCAGTTCGATCGTACCCCCATACTAGCCATTTTGAGACTTTCGGAAGAGTTAACGCTCTTAACTGCTTGGTTTCGAAGATTAAAATTTAAATTTCTAATATCGCATAGAACTAACGTGCAGCCCCTATACGTTATGTTTAAAAAAAATATATAAATTTTTTTTCAAAATGGCGGCTATCGTAAAAATTCAAAGTGTCATAACTTTGCTAAATAAAATCCTACTAAAAAATGTCGTATGCAAAAAGTGTTTGGAATTTTAATTTGCATATAAATGCAATTTTTAATTTTTTTTTTTTTAATAAAAACCGAGTCTTACCATATATTGACCGAGACCTCGAACGAGCTTTTATGCGACTCTGCATACAGTTAACGCTCGTATGAGGTTTCTATTTAAGAAATCGACTTGAATTTTTTAAACAAAACAGAGCTTTCAACTATACTTACGATACTATAAAAAAAAATTAAAAATTAAAAAATAAAAGTATTTTTTTTTCAAAACACGTTTAGTGTGATGAGTCGATCGACCCACCATACATACGCTCATAAGATTTTCAATATAGTTAAGGTCAGTGTGAGCTTATTTATACATATTTGAATTTTAATTTTTGTGACAGTATAGAATTCTTAAGCATCCTGTGTATGTTTGTTAGCAAAATCCATTTTGTCAATTTTTTGCAAAATTGCGACAAGTATTAAAATTCAATCACTTATAACTCAGTAGTGTTGAATTTCGTCAAAAAAGTCTCTATACATGAAATGTTCAGAAGCCTAAAGTTCATCAGAATAAAATATAAAAAATATATATTTTTGCTTGAAAACAAGCGATGTATCAGTTCGATCGTACCCCCATACTAGCCATTTTGAGACTTTCGGAAGAGTTAACGCTCTTAACTGCTTGGTTTCAAAGATTAAAATTTAAATTTTTAATATCGCATAGAACTAACGTGCAGCCCCTATACGTTATGTTTAAAAAAAATATATAAAATTTTTTTTCAAAATGGCGGCTATCGTAAAAATTCAAAGTGTCATAACTTTGCTAAATAAAATCCTACTGAAAAATGTCGTATGCAAAAAGTGTTTGGAATTTTAATTTGCATATAAAAGCAATTTTTAATTATTTTTTTTAATAAAAACCGAGTCTTACCATATATTGACCGAGACCTCGAACGAGCTTTTATGCGACTCTGCATACAGTTAACGCTCGTATGAGGTTTCTATTTAAGAAATCGACTTGAATTTTTTAAACAAAACAGAGCTTTCAACTATACTTACGATACTATAAAAAAAAATTAAAAATTAAAAAATAAAAGTATTTTTTTTTCAAAACACGTTTAGTGTGATGAGTCGATCGACCCACCATACATACGCTCATAAGATTTTCAATATAGTTAAGGTCAGTGTGAGCTTATTTATACATATTTGAATTTTAATTTTTGTGACAGTATAGAATTCTTAAACATTCTGTGTATGTTTGTTAGCAAAATCCATTTTGTCAATTTTTTGCAAAATTGCGACAAGTATTAAAATTCAATCACTTATAACTCAGTAGTGTTGAATTTCGTCTAAAAAGTCTCTATACATAAAATGTTCAGAAGCCTAAAGTTCATCAGAATAAAATATAAAAAATATATATTTTTGCTTGAAAACAAGCGATGTATCAGTTCGATCGTACCCCCATACTAGCCATTTTGAGACTTTCGGAAGAGTTAACGCTCTTAACTGCTTGGTTTCGAAGATTAAAATTTAAATTTCTAATATCGCATAGAACTAACGTGCAGCCCCTATACGTTATGTTTAAAAAAAATATATAAATTTTTTTTCAAAATGGCGGCTATCGTAAAAATTCAAAGTGTCATAACTTTGCTAAATAAAATCCTACTAAAAAATGTCGTATGCAAAAAGTGTTTGGAATTTTAATTTGCATATAAAAGCAGTTTTTAATTATTTTTTTTTTAATAAAAACCGAGTCTTACCATATATTGACCGAGACCTCGAACGAGCTTTTATGCGACTCTGCATACAGTTAACGCTCGTATGAGGTTTCTATTTAAGAAATCGACTTGAATTTTTTAAACACAACAGAGCTTTCAACTATACTTACGATACTATAAAAAAAAATTAAAAATTAAAAAATAAAAGTATTTTTTTTTCAAAACACGTTTAGTGTGATGAGTCGATCGACCCACCATACATACGCTCATAAGATTTTCAATATAGTTAAGGTCAGTGTGAGCTTATTTATACATATTTGAATTTTAATTTTTGTGACAGTATAGAATTCTTAAGCATCCTGTGTATGTTTGTTAGCAAAATCCATTTTGTCAAGTTTTTGCAAAATTGCGACAAGTATTAAAATTCAATCACTTATAACTCAGTAGTGTTGAATTTCGTCAAAAAAGTCTCTATACATGAAATGTTCAGAAGCCTAAAGTTCATCAGAATAAAATATAAAAAATATATATTTTTGCTTGAAAACAAGCGATGTATCAGTTCGATCGTACCCCCATACTAGCCATTTTGAGACTTTCGGAAGAGTTAACGCTCTTAACTGCTTGGTTTCGAAGATTAAAATTTAAATTTCTAATATCGCATAGAACTAACGTGCAGCCCCTATACGTTATGTTTAAAAAAAATATATAAAATTTTTTTTCAAAATGGCGGCTATCGTAAAAATTCAAAGTGTCATAACTTTGCTAAATAAAATCCTACTGAAAAATGTCGTATGCAAAAAGTGTTTGGAATTTTAATTTGCATATAAAAGCAATTTTTAATTATTTTTTTTTTAATAAAAACCGAGTCTTACCATATATTGACCGAGACCTCGAACGAGCTTTTATGCGACTCTGCATACAGTTAACGCTCGTATGAGGTTTCTATTTAAGAAATCGACTTGAATTTTTTAAACAAAACAGAGCTTTCAACTATACTTACGATACTATAAAAAAAAATTAAAAATTAAAAAATAAAAGTATTTTTTTTTCAAAACACGTTTAGTGTGATGAGTCGATCGACCCACCATACATACGCTCATAAGATTTTCAATATAGTTAAGGTCAGTGTGAGCTTATTTATACATATTTGAATTTTAATTTTTGTGACAGTATAGAATTCTTAAGCATTCTGTGTATGTTTGTTAGCAAAATCCATTTTGTCAATTTTTTGCAAAATTGCGACAAGTATTAAAATTCAATCACTTATAACTCAGTAGTGTTGAATTTCGTCAAAAAAGTCTCTATACATGAAATGTTCAGAAGCCTAAAGTTCATCAGAATAAAATATAAAAAATATATATTTTTGCTTGAAAACAAGCGATGTATCAGTTCGATCGTACCCCCATACTAGCCATTTTGAGACTTTCGGAAGAGTTAACGCTCTTAACTGCTTGGTTTCAAAGATTAAAATTTAAATTTCTAATAACGCATAGAACTAACGTGCAGCCCCTATACGTTATGTTTAAAAAAAATATATAAATTTTTTTTTCAAAATGGCGGCTATCGTAAAAATTCAAAGTGTCATAACTTTGCTAAATAAAATCCTACTGAAAAATGTCGTATGCAAAAAGTGTTTGGAATTTTAATTTGCATATAAAAGCAATTTTTAATTATTTTTTTTTTAATAAAAACCGAGTCTTACCATATATTGACCGAGACCTCGAACGAGCTTTTATGCGACTCTGCATACAGTTAACGCTCGTATGAGGTTTCTATTTAAGAAATCGACTTGAATTTTTTAAACAAAACAGAGCTTTCAACTATACTTACGATACTATAAAAAAAAATTAAAAATTAAAAAATAAAAGTATTTTTTTTTCAAAACACGTTTAGTGTGATGAGTCGATCGACCCACCATACATACGCTCATAAGATTTTCAATATAGTTAAGGTCAGTGTGAGCTTATTTATACATATTTGAATTTTAATTTTTGTGACAGTATAGAATTCTTAAGCATCCTGTGTATGTTTGTTAGCAAAATCCATTTTGTCAATTTTTTGCAAAATTGCGACAAGTATTAAAATTCAATCACTTATAACTCAGTAGTGTTGAATTTCGTCAAAAAAGTCTCTATACATGAAATGTTCAGAAGCCTAAATTTCATCAGAATAAAATATAAAAAATATATATTTTTGCTTGAAAACAAGCGATGTATCAGTTCGATCGTACCCCCATACTAGCCATTTTGAGACTTTCGGAAGAGTTAACGCTCTTAACTGCTTGGTTTCGAAGATTAAAATTTAAATTTCTAATATCGCATAGAACTAACGTGCAGCCCCTATACGTTATGTTTAAAAAAAATATATAAAATTTTTTTTCAAAATGGCGGCTATCGTAAAAATTCAAAGTGTCATAACTTTGCTAAATAAAATCCCACTGAAAAATGTCGTATGCAAAAAGTGTTTGGAATTTTAATTTGCATATAAAAGCAATTTTTAATTATTTTTTTTTTAATAAAAACCGAGTCTTACCATATATTGACCGAGACCTCGAACGAGCTTTTATGCGACTCTGCATACAGTTAACGCTCGTATGAGGTTTCTATTTAAGAAATCGACTTGAATTTTTTAAACAAAACAGAGCTTTCAACTATACTTACGATACTATAAAAAAAAATTAAAAATTAAAAAATAAAAGTATTTTTTTTTCAAAACACGTTTAGTGTGATGAGTCGATCGACCCACCATACATACGCTCATAAGATTTTCAATATAGTTAAGGTCAGTGTGAGCTTATTTATACATATTTGAATTTTAATTTTTGTGACAGTATAGAATTCTTAAGCATCCTGTGTATGTTTGTTAGCAAAATCCATTTTGTCAATTTTTTGCAAAATTGCGACAAGTATTAAAATTCAATCACTTATAACTCAGTAGTGTTGAATTTCGTCAAAAAAGTCTCTATACATGAAATGTTCAGAAGCCTAAAGTTCATCAGAATAAAATATAAAAAATATATATTTTTGCTTGAAAACAAGCGATGTATCAGTTCGATCGTACCCCCATACTAGCCATTTTGAGACTTTCGGAAGAGTTAACGCTCTTAACTGCTTGGTTTCGAAGATTAAAATTTAAATTTCTAATATCGCATAGAACTAACGTGCAGCCCCTATACGTTATGTTTAAAAAAAATATATAAAATTTTTTTTCAAAATGGCGGCTATCGTAAAAATTCAAAGTGTCATAACTTTGCTAAATAAAATCCTACTGAAAAATGTCGTATGCAAAAAGTGTTTGGAATTTTAATTTGCATATAAAAGCAATTTTTAATTATTTTTTTTTTAATAAAAACCGAGTCTTACCATATATTGACCGAGACCTCGAACGAGCTTTTATGCGACTCTGCATACAGTTAACGCTCGTATGAGGTTTCTATTTAAGAAATCGACTTGAATTTTTTAAACAAAACAGAGCTTTCAACTATACTTACGATACTATAAAAAAAAATTAAAAATTAAAAAATAAAAGTATTTTTTTTTCAAAACACGTTTAGTGTGATGAGTCGATCGACCCACCATACATACGCTCATAAGATTTTCAATATAGTTAAGGTCAGTGTGAGCTTATTTATACATATTTGAATTTTAATTTTTGTGACAGTATAGAATTCTTAAGCATCCTGTGTATGTTTGTTAGCAAAATCCATTTTGTCAATTATTTGCAAAATTGCGACAAGTATTAAAATTCAATCACTTATAACTCAGTAGTGTTGAATTTCGTCAAAAAAGTCTCTATACATGAAATGTTCAGAAGCCTAAAGTTCATCAGAATAAAATATAAAAAATATATATTTTTGCTTGAAAACAAGCGATGTATCAGTTCGATCGTACCCCCATACTAGCCATTTTGAGACTTTCGGAAGAGTTAACGCTCTTAACTGCTTGGTTTCGAAGATTAAAATTTAAATTTCTAATATCGCATAGAACTAACGTGCAGCCCCTATACGTTATGTTTAAAAAAAATATATAAAATTTTTTTTCAAAATGGCGGCTATCGTAAAAATTCAAAGTGTCATAACTTTGCTAAATAAAATCCTACTAAAAAATGTCGTATGCTAAAAGTGTTTGGAATTTTAATTTGCATATAAAAGCAATTTTTAATTATTTTTTTTTAATAAAAACCGAGTCTTACCATATATTGACCGAGACCTCGAACGAGCTTTTATGCGACTCTGCATACAGTTAACGCTCGTATGAGGTTTCTATTTAAGAAATCGACTTGAATTTTTTAAACAAAACAGAGCTTTCAACTATACTTACGATACTATAAAAAAAAATTAAAAATTAAAAAATAAAAGTATTTTTTTTTCAAAACACGTTTAGTGTGATGAGTCGATCGACCCACCATACATACGCTCATAAGATTTTCAATATAGTTAAGGTCAGTGTGAGCTTATTTATACATATTTGAATTTTAATTTTTGTGACAGTATAGAATTCTTAAGCATCCTGTGTATGTTTGTTAGCAAAATCCATTTTGTCAATTTTTTGCAAAATTGCGACAAGTATTAAAATTCAATCACTTATAACTCAGTAGTGTTGAATTTCGTCAAAAAAGTCTCTATACATGAAATGTTCAGAAGCCTAAAGTTCATCAGAATAAAATATAAAAAATATATATTTTTGCTTGAAAACAAGCGATGTATCAGTTCGATCGTACCCCCATACTAGCCATTTTGAGACTTTCGGAAGAGTTAACGCTCTTAACTGCTTGGTTTCGAAGATTAAAATTTAAATTTCTAATATCGCATAGAACTAACGTGCAGCCCCTATACGTTATGTTTAAAAAAAATATATAAATTTTTTTTTCAAAATGGCGGCTATCGTAAAAATTCAAAGTGTCATAACTTTGCTAAATAAAATCCTACTTAAAAATGTCGTATGCAAAAAGTGTTTGGAATTTTAATTTGCATATAAAAGCAATTTTTAATTATTTTTTTTTTAATAAAAACCGAGTCTTACCATATATTGACCGAGACCTCGAACGAGCTTTTATGCGACTCTGCATACAGTTAACGCTCGTATGAGGTTTCTATTTAAGAAATCGATTAGAATTTTTTAAACAAAACAGAGCTTTCAACTATACTTACGATACTATAAAAAAAAATTAAAAATTAAAAAATAAAAGTATTTTTTTTTCAAAACACGTTTAGTGTGATGAGTCGATCGACCCACCATACATACGCTCATAAGATTTTCAATATAGTTAAGGTCAGTGTGAGCTTATTTATACATATTTGAATTTTAATTTTTGTGACAGTATAGAATTCTTAAGCATCCTGTGTATGTTTGTTAGCAAAATCCATTTTGTCAATTTTTTGCAAAATTGCGACAAGTATTAAAATTCAATCACTTATAACTCAGTAGTGTTGAATTTCGTCAAAAAAGTCTCTATACATGAAATGTTCAGAAGCCTAAAGTTCATCAGAATAAAATATAAAAAATATATATTTTTGCTTGAAAACAAGCGATGTATCAGTTCGATCGTACCCCCATACTAGCCATTTTGAGACTTTCGGAAGAGTTAACGCTCTTAACTGCTTGGTTTCGAAGATTAAAATTAAAATTTCTAATATCGCATAGAACTAACGTGCAGCCCCTATACGTTATGTTTAAAAAAAATATATAAAATTTTTTTTCAAAATGGCGGCTATCGTAAAAATTCAAAGTGTCATAACTTTGCTAAATAAAATCCTACTGAAAAATGTCGTATGCAAAAAGTGTTTGGAATTTTAATTTGCATATAAAAGCAATTTTTAATTATTTTTTTTTTAATAAAAACCGAGTCTTACCATATATTGACCGAGACCTCGAACGAGCTTTTATGCGACTCTGCATACAGTTAACGCTCGTATGAGGTTTCTATTTAAGAAATCGACTTAAATTTTTTAAAAAAAACAGAGCTTTCAACTATACTTACGATACTATAAAAAAAAATTAAAAATTAAAAAATAAAAGTATTTTTTTTTCAAAACACGTTTAGTGTGATGAGTCGATCGACCCACCATACATACGCTCATAAGATTTTCAATATAGTTTAGGTCAGTGTGAGCTTATTTATACATATTTGAATTTTAATTTTTGTGACAGTATAGAATTCTTAAGCATCCTGTGTATGTTTGTTAGCAAAATCCATTTTGTCAATTTTTTGCAAAATTGCGACAAGTATTAAAATTCAATCACTTATAACTCAGTAGTGTTGAATTTCGTCAAAAAAGTCTCTATACATGAAATGTTCAGAAGCCTAAAGTTCATCAGAATAAAATATAAAAAATATATATTTTTGCTTGAAAACAAGCGATGTATCAGTTCGATCGTACCCCCATACTAGCCATTTTGAGACTTTCGGAAGAGTTAACGCTCTTAACTGCTTGGTTTCGAAGATTAAAATTAAAATTTCTAATATCGCATAGAACTAACGTGCAGCCCCTATACGTTATGTTTAAAAAAAATATATAAAATTTTTTTTCAAAATGGCGGCTATCGTAAAAATTCAAAGTGTCATAACTTTGCTAAATAAAATCCTACTGAAAAATGTCGTATGCAAAAAGTGTTTGGAATTTTAATTTGCATATAAAAGCAATTTTTAATTATTTTTTTTTTAATAAAAACCGAGTCTTACCATATATTGACCGAGACCTCGAACGAGCTTTTATGCGACTCTGCATACAGTTAACGCTCGTATGAGGTTTCTATTTAAGAAATCGACTTAAATTTTTCAAACACAACAGAGCTTTCAACTATACTTACGATACTATAAAAAAAAATTAAAAATTAAAAAATAAAAGTATTTTTTTTTCAAAACACGTTTAGTGTGATGAGTCGATCGACCCACCATACATACGCTCATAAGATTTTCAATATAGTAAAGGTCAGTGTGAGCTTATTTATACATATTTGAATTTTAATTTTTGTGACAGTATAGAATTCTTAAGCATCCTGTGAATGTTTGTTAGCAAAATCCATTTTGTCAATTTTTTGCAAAATTGCGACAAGTATTAAAATTCAATCACTTATAACTCAGTAGTGTTGAATTTCGTCAAAAAAGTCTCTATACATGAAATGTTCAGAAGCCTAAAGTTCATCAGAATAAAATATAAAAAATATATATTTTTGCTTGAAAACAAGCGATGTATCAGTTCGATCGTACCCCCATACTAGCCATTTTGAGACTTTCGGAAGAGTTAACGCTCTTAACTGCTTGTTTTCGAAGATTTAAATTTAAATTTCTAATATCGCATAGAACTAACGTGCAGCCCCTATACGGTATGTTTAAAAAAAATATATAAAATTTTTTTTCAAAATGGCGGCTATCGTAAAAATTCAAAGTGTCATAACTTTGCTAAATAAAATCCTACTGAAAAATGTCGTATGCAAAAAGTGTTTGGAATTTTAATTTGCATATAAAAGCAATTTTTAATTATTTTTTTTTTAATAAAAACCGAGTCTTACCATATATTGACCGAGACCTCGAACGAGCTTTTATGCGACTCTGCATACAGTTAACGCTCGTATGAGGTTTCTATTTAAGAAATCGACTTGAATTTTTTAAACAAAACAGAGCTTTCAACTATACTTACGATACTATAAAAAAAAATTAAAAATTAAAAAATAAAAGTATTTTTTTTTCAAAACACGTTTAGTGTGATGAGTCGATCGACCCACCATACATACGCTCATAAGATTTTCAATATAGTTAAGGTCAGTGTGAGCTTATTTATACATATTTGAATTTTAATTTTTGTGACAGTATAGAATTCTTAAGCATCCTGTGTATGTTTGTTAGCAAAATCCATTTTGTCAATTTTTTGCAAAATTGCGACAAGTATTAAAATTCAATCACTTATAACTCAGTAGTGTTGAATTTCGTCAAAAAAGTCTCTATACATGAAATGTTCAGAAGCCTAAAGTTCATCAGAATAAAATATAAAAAATATATATTTTTGCTTGAAAACAAGCGATGTATCAGTTCGATCGTACCCCCATACTAGCCATTTTGAGACTTTCGGAAGAGTTAACGCTCTTAACTGCTTGGTTTCGAAGATTAAAATTTAAATTTCTAATATCGCATAGAACTAACGTGCAGCCCCTATACGTTATGTTTAAAAAAAATATATAAAATTTTTTTTCAAAATGGCGGCTATCGTAAAAATTCAAAGTGTCATAACTTTGCTAAATAAAATCCTACTGAAAAATGTCGTATGCAAAAAGTGTTTGGAATTTTAATTTGCATATAAAAGCAATTTTTAATTATTTTTTTTTTAATAAAAACCGAGTCTTACCATATATTGACCGAGACCTCGAACGAGCTTTTATGCGACTCTGCATACAGTTAACGCTCGTATGAGGTTTCTATTTAAGAAATCGACTTAAATTTTTTAAACAAAACAGAGCTTTCAACTATACTTACGATACTATAAAAAAAAATTAAAAATTAAAAAATAAAAGTATTTTTTTTTCAAAACACGTTTAGTGTGATGAGTCGATCGACCCACCATACATATGCTCATAAGATTTTCAATATAGTTAAGGTCAGTGTGAGCTTATTTATACATATTTGAATTTTAATTTTTGTGACAGTATAGAATTCTTAAGCATCCTGTGTTTGTTTGTTAGCAAAATCCATTTTGTCAATTTTTTGCAAAATTGCGACAAGTATTAAAATTCAATCACTTATAACTCAGTAGTGTTGAATTTCGTCAAAAAAGTCTCTATACATAAAATGTTCAGAAGCCTAAAGTTCATCAGAATAAAATATAAAAAATATATATTTTTGCTTGAAAACAAGCGATGTATCAGTTCGATCGTACCCCCATACTAGCCATTTTGAGACTTTCGGAAGAGTTAACGCTCTTAACTGCTTGGTTTCGAAAATTAAAATTTAAATTTCTAATATCGCATAGAACTAACGTGCAGCCCCTATACGTTATGTTTAAAAAAAATATATAAAATTTTTTTTCAAAATGGCGGCTATCGTAAAAATTCAAAGTGTCATAACTTTGCTAAATAAAATCCTACTGAAAAATGTCGTATGCAAAAAGTGTTTGGAATTTTAATTTGCATATAAAAGCAATTTTTAATTTTTTTTTTTTTAATAAAAACCGAGTCTTACCATATATTGACCGAGACCTCGAACGAGCTTTTATGCGACTCTGCATACAGTTAACGCTCGTATGAGGTTTCTATTTAAGAAATCGACTTGAATTTTTTAAACAAAACAGAGCTTTCAACTATACTTACGATACTATAAAAAAAAATTAAAAATTAAAAAATAAAAGTATTTTTTTTTCAAAACACGTTTAGTGTGATGAGTCGATCGACCCACCATACATACGCTCATAAGATTTTTAATATAGTTAAGGTCAGTGTGAGCTTATTTATACATATTTGAATTTTAATTTTTGTGACAGTATAGAATTCTTAAGCATCCTGTGTATGTTTGTTAGCAAAATCCATTTTGTCAATTTTTTGCAAAATTGCGACAAGTATTAAAATTCAATCACTTATAACTCAGTAGTGTTGAATTTCGTCAAAAAAGTCTCTATATATGAAATGTTCAGAAGCCTAAAGTTCATCAGAATAAAATATAAAAAATATATATTTTTGCTTGAAAACAAGCGATGTATCAGTTCGATCGTACCCCCATACTAGCCATTTTGAGACTTTCGGAAGAGTTAACGCTCTTAACTGCTTGGTTTCGAAGATTAAAATTTAAATTTCTAATATCGCATAGAACTAACGTGCAGCCCCTATACGTTATGTTTAAAAAAAATATATAAAATTTTTTTTCAAAATGGCGGCTATCGTAAAAATTAAAAGTGTCATAACTTTGCTAAGTAAAATCCTACTGAAAAATGTCGTATGCAAAAAGTGTTTGAAATTTTAATTTGCATATAAAAGCAATTTTTAATTTTTTTTTTTTTAATAAAAACCGAGTCTTACCATATATTGACCGAGACCTCGAACGAGCTTTTATGCGACTCTGCATACAGTTAACGCTCGTATGAGGTTTCTATTTAAGAAATCGACTTGAATTTTTTAAACAAAACAGAGCTTTCAACTATACTTACGATACTATAAAAAAAAATTAAAAATTAAAAAATAAAAGTATTTTTTTTTCAAAACACGTTTAGTGTGATGAGTCGATCGACCCACCATACATACGCTCATAAGATTTTCAATATAGTTAAGGTCAGTTTGAGCTTATTTATACATATTTGAATTTTAATTTTTGTGACAGTATAGAATTCTTAAGCATTCTGTGTATGTTTGTTAGCAAAATCCATTTTGTCAATTTTTTGCAAAATTGCGACAAGTATTAAAATTCAATCACTTATAACTCAGTAGTGTTGAATTTCGTCAAAAAAGTCTCTATACATGAAATGTTCAGAAGCCTAAAGTTCATCAGAATAAAATATAAAAAATATATATTTTTGCTTGAAAACAAGCGATGTATCAGTTCGATCGTACCCCCATACTAGCCATTTTGAGACTTTCGGAAGAGTTAACGCTCTTAACTGCTTGGTTTCGAAGATTAAAATTTAAATTTCTAATATCGCATAGAACTAACGTGCAGCCCCTATACGTTATGTTTAAAAAAAATATATAAAATTTTTTTTCAAAATGGCGGCTATCGTAAAAATTCAAAGTGTCATAACTTTTCTAAATAAAATCCTACTAAAAAATGTCGTATGCAAAAAGTGTTCGGAATTTTAATTTGCATATAAAAGAAATTTTTAATTATTTTTTTTTTAATAAAAACCGAGTCTTACCATATATTGACCGAGACCTGGAACGAGCTTTTATGCGACTCTGCATACAGTTAACGCTCGTATGAGGTTTCTATTAAGGAAATCGACTTGAATTTTTTAAACAAAACAGAGCTTTCAACTATACTTACGATACTATAAAAAAAAATTAAAAATTAAAAAATAAAAGTATTTTTTTTAAAACACGTTTAGTGTGATGAGTCGATCGACCCACCATACATACGCTCATAAGATTTTCAATATAGTTAAGGTCAGTGTGAGCTTATTTATACATATTTGAATTTTAATTTTTGTGACAGTATAGAATTCTTAAGCATCCTGTGTATGTTTGTTAGCAAAATTCATTTTGTCAATTTTTTGCAAAATTGCGACAAGTATTAAAATTCAATCACTTATAACTTAGTAGTGTTGAATTTCGTCAAAAAAGTCTCTATACATGAAATGTTCAGAAGCCTAAAGTTCATCAGAATAAAATATAAAAAATATATATTTTTGCTTTAAAACAAGCGATGTATCAGTTCGATCGTATCCCCATACTAGCCATTTTGAGACTTTCGGAAGAGTTAACGCTCTTAACTGCTTGGTTTCGAAGATTAAAATTTAAATTTCAAATATCGCATAGAACTAACGTGCAGCCCCTATACGTTATGTTTAAAAAAAATATATAAATTTTTTTTTCAAAATGGCGGCTATCGTAAAAATTCAAAGTGTCATAACTTTGCTAAATAAAATCCAACTGAAAAATGTCGTATGCAAAAAGTGTTTGGAATTTTAATTTGCATATAAAAGCAATTTTTAATTATTTTTTTTTTAATAAAAACCGAGTCTTACCATATATTGACCGAGACCTCGAACGAGCTTTTATGCGACTCTGCATACAGTTAACGCTCGTATGAGGTTTCTATTTAAGAAATCGACTTGAATTTTTTAAACAAAACAGAGCTTTCAACTATACTTACGATACTATAAAAAAAAATTAAAAATTAAAAAATAAAAGTATTTTTTTTTCAAAACACGTTTAGTGTGATGAGTCGATCGACCCACCATAGATACGCTCATAAGATTTTCAATATAGTTAAGGTCAGTGTGAGCTTATTTATACATATTTGAATTTTAATTTTTGTGACAGTATAGAATTCTTAAGCATCCTGTGTATGTTTGTTAGCAAAATCCATTTTGTCAATTTTTTGCAAAATTGCGACAAGTATTAAAATTCAATCACTTATAACTCAGTAGTGTTGAATTTCGTCAAAAAAGTCTCTATACATGAAATGTTCAGAAGCCTAAAGTTCATCAGAATAAAATATAAAAAATATATATTTTTGCTTGAAAACAAGCGATGTATCAGTTCGATCGTACCCCCATACTAGCCATTTTGAGACTTTCGGAAGAGTTAACGCTCTTAACTGCTTGGTTTCGAAGATTAAAATTTAAATTTCTAATATCGCATAGAACTAACGTGCAGCCCCTATACGTTATGTTTAAAAAAAATATATAAAATTTTTTTTCAAAATGGCGGCTATCGTAAAAATTCAAAGTGTCATAACTTTGCTAAGTAAAATCCTACTGAAAAATGTTGTATGCAAAAAGTGTTTGAAATTTTAATTTGCATATAAAAGCAATTTTTAATTTTTTTTTTTTTAATAAAAACCGAGTCTTACCATATATTGACCGAGACCTCGAACGAGCTTTTATGCGACTCTGCATACAGTTAACGCTCGTATGAGGTTTCTATTTAAGAAATCGACTTGAATTTTTTAAACAAAACAGAGCTTTCAACTATACTTACGATACTATAAAAAAAAATTAAAAATTAAAAAATAAAAGTATTTTTTTTTCAAAACACGTTTAGTGTGATGAGTCGATCGACCCACCATACATACGCTCATAAGATTTTCAATATAGTTAAGGTCAGTGTGAGCTTATTTATACATATTTGAATTTTAATTTTTGTGACAGTATAGAATTCTTAAGCATCCTGTGTATGTTTGTTAGCAAAATCCATTTTGTCAATTTTTTGCAAAATTGCGACAAGTATTAAAATTCAATCACTTATAACTCAGTAGTGTTGAATTTCGTCAAAAAAGTCTCTATACATGAAATGTTCAGAAGCCTAAAGTTCATCAGAATAAAATATAAAAAATATATATTTTTGCTTGAAAACAAGCGATGTATCAGTTCGATCGTACCCCCATACTAGCCATTTTGAGACTTTCGGAAGAGTTAACGCTCTTAACTGCTTGGTTTCGAAGATTAAAATTTAAATTTCTAATATCGCATAGAACTAACGTGCAGCCCCTATACGTTATGTTTAAAAAAAATATATAAAATTTTTTTTCAAAATGGCGGCTATCGTAAAAATTCAAAGTGTCATAACTTTGCTAAATAAAATCCTACTGAAAAATGTCGTATGCAAAAAGTGTTTGGAATTTTAATTTGCATATAAAAGCAATTTTTAATTATTTTTTTTTTAATAAAAACCGAGTCTTACCATATATTGACCGAGACCTCGAACGAGCTTTTATGCGACTCTGCATACAGTTAACGCTCGTATGAGGTTTCTATTTAAGAAATCGACTTGAATTTTTTAAACAAAACAGAGCTTTCAACTATACTTACGATACTATAAAAAAAAATTAAAAATTAAAAAATAAAAGTATTTTTTTTTCAAAACACGTTTAGTGTGATGAGTCGATCGACCCACCATACATACGCTCATAAGATTTTCAATATAGTTAAGGTCAGTTTGAGCTTATTTATACATATTTGAATTTTAATTTTTGTGACAGTATAGAATTCTTAAGCAGCCTGTGTATGTTTGTTAGCAAAATCCATTTTGTCAATTTTTTGCAAAATTGCGACAAGTATTAAAATTCAATCACTTATAACTCAGTAGTGTTGAATTTCGTCAAAAAAGTCTCTATACATGAAATGTTCAGAAGCCTAAAGTTCATCAGAATAAAATATAAAAAATATATATTTTTGCTTGAAAACAAGCGATGTATCAGTTCGATCGTACCCCCATACTAGCCATTTTGAGACTTTCGGAAGAGTTAACGCTCTTAACTGCTTGGTTTCGAAGATTAAAATTTAAATTTCTAATATCGCATAGAACTAACGTGCAGCCCCTATACGTTATGTTTAAAAAAAATATATAAAATTTTTTTTCAAAATGGCGGCTATCGTAAAAATTCAAAGTGTCATAACTTTTCTAAATAAAATCCTACTAAAAAATGTCGTATGCAAAAAGTGTTTGGAATTTTAATTTGCATATAAAAGAAATTTTTAATTATTTTTTTTTTAATAAAAACCGAGTCTTACCATATATTGACCGAGACCTCGAACGAGCTTTTATGCGACTCTGCATACAGTTAACGCTCGTATGAGGTTTTTATTTAGGAAATCGACTTGAATTTTTTAAACAAAACAGAGCTTTCAACTATACTTACGATACTATAAAAAAAAATTAAAAATTAAAAAATAAAAGTATTTTTTTTTCAAAACACGTTTAGTGTGATGAGTCGATCGACCCACCATACATACGCTCATAAGATTTTTAATATAGTTAAGGTCAGTGTGAGCTTATTTATACATATTTGAATTTTAATTTTTGTGACAGTATAGAATTCTTAAGCATCCTGTGTATGTTTGTTAGCAAAATTCATTTTGTCAATTTTTTGCAAAATTGCGACAAGTATTAAAATTCAATCACTTATAACTCAGTAGTGTTGAATTTCGTCAAAAAAGTCTCTATACATGAAATGTTCAGAAGCCTAAAGTTCATCAGAATAAAATATAAAAAATATATATTTTTGCTTTAAAACAAGCGATGTATCAGTTCGATCGTATCCCCATACTAGCCATTTTGAGACTTTCGGAAGAGTTAACGCTCTTAACTGCTTGGTTTCGAAGATTAAAATTTAAATTTCTAATATCGCATAGAACTAACGTGCAGCCCCTATACGTTATGTTTAAAAAAAATATATAAATTTTTTTTTCAAAATGGCGGCTTTCGTAAAAATTCAAAGTGTCATAACTTTGCTAAATAAAATCCAACTGAAAAATGTCGTATGCAAAAAGTGTTTGGAATTTTAATTTGCATATAAAAGCAATTTTTAATTATTTTTTTTTTAATAAAAACCGAGTCTTACCATATATTGACCGAGACCTCGAACGAGCTTTTATGCGACTCTGCATACAGTTAACGCTCGTATGAGGTTTCTATTTAAGAAATCGACTTGAATTTTTTAAACAAAACAGAGCTTTCAACTATACTTACGATACTATAAAAAAAATTAAAAATTAAAAAATAAAAGTATTTTTTTTTCAAAACACGTTTAGTGTGATGAGTCGATCGACCCACCATACATACGCTCATAAGATTTTCAATATAGTTAAGGTCAGTGTGAGCTTATTTATACATATTTGAATTTTAATTTTTGTGACAGTATAGAATTCTTAAGCATCCTGTGTATGTTTGTTAGCAAAATCCATTTTGTCAATTTTTTGCAAAATTGCGACAAGTATTTAAATTCAATCACTTATAACTCAGTAGTGTTGAATTTCGTCAAAATAGTCTCTATACATGAAATGTTCAGAAGCCTAAAGTTCATCAGAATAAAATATAAAAAATATATATTTTTGCTTGAAAACAAGCGATGTATCAGTTCGATCGTACCCCCATACTAGCCATTTTGAGACTTTCGGAAGAGTTAACGCTCTTAACTGCTTGGTTTCGAAGATTAAAATTTAAATTTCTAATATCGCATAGAACTAACGTGCAGCCCCTATACGTTATGTTTAAAAAAAATATATAAATTTTTTTTTCAAAATGGCGGCTATCGTAAAAATTCAAAGTGTCATAACTTTGCTAAATAAAATCCTACTGAAAAATGTCGTATGCAAAAAGTGTTTGGAATTTTAATTTGCATATAAAAGCAATTTTTAATTATTTTTTTTTTAATAAAAACCGAGTCTTACCATATATTGACCGAGACCTCGAACGAGCTTTTATGCGACTCTGCATACAGTTAACGCTCGTATGAGGTTTCTATTTAAGAAATCGACTTGAATTTTTTAAACAAAACAGAGCTTTCAACTATACTTACGATACTATAAAATAAAATTAAAAATTAAAAAATAAAAGTATTTTTTTTTCAAAACACGTTTAGTGTGATGAGTCGATCGACCCACCATACATACGCTCATAAGATTTTCAATATAGTTAAGGTCAGTGTGAGCTTATTTATACATATTTGAATTTTAATTTTTGTGACAGTATAGAATTCTTAAGCATCCTGTGTATGTTTGTTAGCAAAATCCATTTTGTCAATTTTTTGCAAAATTGCGACAAGTATTAAAATTCAATCACTTATTACTCAGTAGTGTTGAATTTCGTCAAAAAAGTCTCTATACATGAAATGTTCAGAAGCCTAAAGTTCATCAGAATAAAATATAAAAAATATATATTTTTGCTTGAAAACAAGCGATGTATCAGTTCGATCGTACCCCCATACTAGCCATTTTGAGACTTTCGGAAGAGTTAACGCTCTTAACTGCTTGGTTTCGAAGATTAAAATTTAAATTTCTAATATCGCATAGAACTAACGTGCAGCCCCTTAACGTTATGTTTAAAAAAAATATATAAATTTTTTTTTCAAAATTTCGGCTATCGTAAAAATTCAAAGTGTCATAACTTTGCTAAGTAAAATCCTACTGAAAAATGTCGTATGCAAAAAGTGTTTGGAATTTTAATTTGCATATAAAAGCAGTTTTTAATTTTTTTTTTTTTAATAAAAACTGAGTCTTACCATATATTGACCGAGACCTCGAACGAGCTTTTATGCGACTCTGCATACAGTTAACGCTCGTATGAGGTTTCTATTTAAGAAATCGACTTGAATTTTTTAAACACAACAGAGCTTTCAACTATACTTACGATACTATAAAAAAAAATTAAAAATTAAAAAATAAAAGTATTTTTTTTTCAAAACACGTTTAGTGTGATGAGTCGATCGACCCACCATACATACGCTCATAAGATTTTCAATATAGTTAAGGTCAGTGTGAGCTTATTTATACATATTTGAATTTTAATTTTTGTGACAGTATAGAATTCTTAAGCATCCTGTGTATGTTTGTTAGCAAAATCCATTTTGTCAATTTTTTGCAAAATTGCGACAAGTATTAAAATTCAATCACTTATAACTCAGTAGTGTTGAATTTCGTCAAAAAAGTCTCTATACATGAAATGTTCAGAAGCCTAAAGTTCATCAGAATAAAATATAAAAAATATATATTTTTGCTTGAAAACAAGCGATGTATCAGTTCGATCGTACCCCCATACTAGCCATTTTGAGACTTTCGGAAGAGTTAACGCTCTTAACTGCTTGGTTTCGAAGATTAAAATTTAAATTTCTAATATCGCATAGAACTAACGTGCAGCCCCTATACGTTATGTTTAAAAAAAATATATAAAATTTTTTTTCAAAATGGCGGCTATCGTAAAAATTCAAAGTGTCATAACTTTGCTAAATAAAATCCTACTGAAAAATGTCGTATGCAAAAAGTGTTTGGAATTTTAATTTGCATATAAAAGCAATTTTTAATTATTTTTTTTTTAATAAAAACCGAGTCTTACCATATATTGACCGAGACCTCGAACGAGCTTTTATGCGACTCTGCATACAGTTAACGCTCGTATGAGGTTTCTATTTAAGAAATCGACTTGAATTTTTTAAACAAAACAGAGCTTTAAACTATACTTACGATACTATAAAAAAAAATTAAAAATTAAAAAATAAAAGTATTTTTTTTTCAAAACACGTTTAGTGTGATGAGTCGATCGACCCACCATACATACGCTCATAAGATTTTCAATATAGTTAAGGTCAGTGTGAGCTTATTTATACATATTTGAATTTTAATTTTTGTGACAGTATAGAATTCTTAAGCATCCTGTGTATGTTTGTTAGCAAAATCCATTTTGTCAATTTTTTGCAAAATTGCGACAAGTATTAAAATTCAATCACTTATAACTCAGTAGTGTTGAATTTCGTCAAAAAAGTCACTATACATGAAATGTTCAGAAGCCTAAAGTTCATCAGAATAAAATATAAAAAATATATATTTTTGCTTGAAAACAAGCGATGTATCAGTTCGATCGTACCCCCATACTAGCCATTTTGAGACTTTCGGAAGAGTTAACGCTCTTAACTGCTTGGTTTCGAAGATTAAAATTTAAATTTCTAATATCGCATAGAACTAACGTGCAGCCCCTATACGTTATGTTTAAAAAAAATATATAAAATTTTTTTTCAAAATGGCGGCTATCGTAAAAATTCAAAGTGTCATAACTTTGCTAAATAAAATCCTACTGAAAAATGTCGTATGCAAAAAGTGTTTGGAATTTTAATTTGCATATAAAAGCAATTTTTAATTATTTTTTTTTTAATAAAAACCGAGTCTTACCATATATTGACCGAGACCTCGAACGAGCTTTTATGCGACTCTGCATACAGTTAACGCTCGTATGAGGTTTCTATTTAAGAAATCGACTTGAATTTTTTAAACAAAACAGAGCTTTAAACTATACTTACGATACTATAAAAAAAAATTAAAAATTAAAAAATAAAAGTATTTTTTTTTCAAAACACGTTTAGTGTGATGAGTCGATCGACCCACCATACATACGCTCATAAGATTTTCAATATAGTTAAGGTCAGTGTGAGCTTATTTATACATATTTGAATTTTAATTTTTGTGACAGTATAGAATTCTTAAGCATCCTGTGTATGTTTGTTAGCAAAATCCATTTTGTCAATTTTTTGCAAAATTGCGACAAGTATTAAAATTCAATCACTTATAACTCAGTAGTGTTGAATTTCGTCAAAAAAGTCTCTATACATGAAATGTTCAGAAGCCTAAAGTTCATCAGAATAAAATATAAAAAATATATATTTTTGCTTGAAAACAAGCGATGTATCAGTTCGATCGTACCCCCATACTAGCCATTTTGAGACTTTCGGAAGAGTTAACGCTCTTAACTGCTTGGTTTCGAAGATTAAAATTTAAATTTCTAATATCGCATAGAACTAACGTGCAGCCCCTATACGTTATGTTTAAAAAAAATATATAAAATTTTTTTTCAAAATGGCGGCTATCGTAAAAATTCAAAGTGTCATAACTTTGCTAAATAAAATCCTACTGAAAAATGTCGTATGCAAAAAGTGTTTGGAATTTTAATTTGCATATAAAAGCAATTTTTATTTATTTTTTTTTTAATAAAAACCGAGTCTTACCATATATTGACCGAGACCTCGAACGAGCTTTTATGCGACTCTGCATACAGTTAACGCTCGTATGAGGTTTCTATTTAAGAAATCGACTTGAATTTTTTAAACAAAACAGAGCTTTCAACTATACTTACGATACTATAAAAAAAAATTAAAAATTAAAAAATAAAAGTATTTTTTTTTCAAAACACGTTTAGTGTGATGAGTCGATCGACCCACCATACATACGCTCATAAGATTTTCAATATAGTTAAGGTCAGTGTGAGCTTATTTATACATATTTGAATTTTAATTTTTGTTACAGTATAGAATTCTTAAGCATCCTGTGTATGTTTGTTAGCAAAATCCATTTTGTCAATTTTTTGCAAAATTGCGACAAGTATTAAAATTTAATCACTTATAACTCAGTAGTGTTGAATTTCGTCAAAAAAGTCTCTATACATGAAATGTTCAGAAGCCTAAAGTTCATCAGAATAAAATATAAAAAATATATATTTTTGCTTGAAAACAAGCGATGTATCAGTTCGATCGTACCCCCATACTAGCCATTTTGAGACTTTCGGAAGAGTTAACGCTCTTAACTGCTTGGTTTCGAAGATTAAAATTTAAATTTCTAATATCGCATAGAACTAACGTGCAGCCCCTATACGTTATGTTTAAAAAAAATATATAAAATTTTTTTTCAAAATGGCGGCTATCGTAAAAATTCAAAGTGTCATAACTTTGCTAAATAAAATCCTACTGAAAAATGTCGTATGCAAAAAGTGTTTGGAATTTTAATTTGCATATAACAGCAATTTTTATTTATTTTTTTTTTAATAAAAACCGAGTCTTACCATATATTGACCGAGACCTCGAACGAGCTTTTATGCGACTCTGCATACAGTTAACGCTCGTATGAGGTTTCTATTTAAGAAATCGACTTGAATTTTTTAAACAAAACAGAGCTTTCAACTATACTTACGATACTATAAAAAAAAATTAAAAATTAAAAAATAAAAGTATTTTTTTTTCAAAACACGTTTAGTGTGATGAGTCGATCGACCCACCATACATACGCTCATAAGATTTTCAATATAGTTAAGGTCAGTGTGAGCTTATTTATATATATTTGAATTTTAATTTTTGTGACAGTATAGAATTCTTAAGCATCCTGTGTATGTTTGTTAGCAAAATCCATTTTGTCAATTTTTTGCAAAATTGCGACAAGTATTAAAATTCAATCACTTATAACTCAGTAGTGTTGAATTTCGTCAAAAAAGTTTCTATACATGAAATGTTCAGAAGCCTAAAGTTCATCAGAATAAAATATAAAAAATATATATTTTTGCTTGAAAACAAGCGATGTATCAGTTCGATCGTACCCCCATACTAGCCATTTTGAGACTTTCGGAAGAGTTAACGCTCTTAACTGCTTGGTTTCGAAGATTAAAATTTAAATTTCTAATATCGCATAGAACTAACGTGCAGCCCCTATACGTTATGTTTAAAAAAAATATATAAATTTTTTTTTCAAAATGGCAACTATCGTAAAAATTAAAAGTGTCATAACTTTGCTAAGTAAAATCCTACTGAAAAATGTCGTATGCAAAAAGTGTTTGGAATTTTAATTTGCATATAAAAGCAATTTTTAATTATTTTTTTTTTAATAAAAACCGAGTCTTACCATATATTTACCGAGACCTCGAACGAGCTTTTATGCGACTCTGCATACAGTTAACGCTCGTATGAGGTTTCTATTTAAGAAATCGACTTGAATTTTTTAAACACAACAGAGCTTTCAACTATACTTACGATACTATAAAAAAAAATTAAAAATTAAAAAATAAAAGTATTTTTTTTTCAAAACACGTTTAGTGTGATGAGTCGATCGACCCACCATACATACGCTCATAAGATTTTCAATATAGTTAAGGTCAGTGTGAGCTTATTTATACATATTTGAATTTTAATTTTTGTTACAGTATAGAATTCTTAAGCATCCTGTGTATGTTTGTTAGCAAAATCCATTTTGTCAATTTTTTGCAAAATTGCGACAAGTATTAAAATTTAATCACTTATAACTCAGTAGTGTTGAATTTCGTCAAAAAAGTCTCTATACATGAAATGTTCAGAAGCCTAAAGTTCATCAGAATAAAATATAAAAAATATATATTTTTGCTTGAAAACAAGCGATGTATCAGTTCGATCGTACCCCCATACTAGCCATTTTGAGACTTTCGGAAGAGTTAACGCTCTTAACTGCTTGGTTTCGAAGATTAAAATTTAAATTTCTAATATCGCATAGAACTAACGTGCAGCCCCTATACGTTATGTTTAAAAAAAATATATAAAATTTTTTTTCAAAATGGCGGCTATCGTAAAAATTCAAAGTGTCATAACTTTGCTAAATAAAATCCTACTGAAAAATGTCGTATGCAAAAAGTGTTTGGAATTTTAATTTGCATATAACAGCAATTTTTATTTATTTTTTTTTTAATAAAAACCGAGTCTTACCATATATTGACCGAGACCTCGAACGAGCTTTTATGCGACTCTGCATACAGTTAACGCTCGTATGAGGTTTCTATTTAAGAAATCGACTTGAATTTTTTAAACAAAACAGAGCTTTCAACTATACTTACGATACTATAAAAAAAAATTAAAAATTAAAAAATAAAAGTATTTTTTTTTCAAAACACGTTTAGTGTGATGAGTCGATCGACCCACCATACATACGCTCATAAGATTTTCAATATAGTTAAGGTCAGTGTGAGCTTATTTATATATATTTGAATTTTAATTTTTGTGACAGTATAGAATTCTTAAGCATCCTGTGTATGTTTGTTAGCAAAATCCATTTTGTCAATTTTTTGCAAAATTGCGACAAGTATTAAAATTCAATCACTTATAACTCAGTAGTGTTGAATTTCGTCAAAAAAGTTTCTATACATGAAATGTTCAGAAGCCTAAAGTTCATCAGAATAAAATATAAAAAATATATATTTTTGCTTGAAAACAAGCGATGTATCAGTTCGATCGTACCCCCATACTAGCCATTTTGAGACTTTCGGAAGAGTTAACGCTCTTAACTGCTTGGTTTCGAAGATTAAAATTTAAATTTCTAATATCGCATAGAACTAACGTGCAGCCCCTATACGTTATGTTTAAAAAAAATATATAAATTTTTTTTTCAAAATGGCAACTATCGTAAAAATTAAAAGTGTCATAACTTTGCTAAGTAAAATCCTACTGAAAAATGTCGTATGCAAAAAGTGTTTGGAATTTTAATTTGCATATAAAAGCAATTTTTAATTATTTTTTTTTTAATAAAAACCGAGTCTTACCATATATTTACCGAGACCTCGAACGAGCTTTTATGCGACTCTGCATACAGTTAACGCTCGTATGAGGTTTCTATTTAAGAAATCGACTTGAATTTTTTAAACACAACAGAGCTTTCAACTATACTTACGATACTATAAAAAAAAATTAAAAATTAAAAAATAAAAGTATTTTTTTTTCAAAACACGTTTAGTGTGATGAGTCGATCGACCCACCATACATACGCTCATAAGATTTTCAATATAGTTAAGGTCAGTGTGAGCTTATTTATACATATTTGAATTTTAATTTTTGTGACAGTATAGAATTCTTAAGCATCCTGTGTATGTTTGTTAGCAAAATCCATTTTGTCAATTTTTTGCAAAATTGCGACAAGTATTAAAATTCAATCACTTATAACTCAGTAGTGTTGAATTTCGTCAAAAAAGTCTCTATACATGAAATGTTCAGAAGCCTAAAGTTCATCAGAATAAAATATAAAAAATATATATTTTTGCTTGAAAACAAGCGATGTATCAGTTCGATCGTACCCCCATACTAGCCATTTTGAGACTTTCGGAAGAGTTAACGCTCTTAACTGCTTGGTTTCGAAGATTAAAATTTAACTTTTTAATATCGCATAGAACTAACGTGCAGCCCCTATACGTTATGTTTAAAAAAAATATATAAATTTTTTTTTCAAAATGGCGGCTATCGTAAAAATTAAAAGTGTCATAACTTTGCTAAGTAAAATCCTACTAAAAAATGTCGTATGCAAAAAGTGTTTGGAATTTTAATTTGCATATAAAAGCAATTTTTAATTATTTTTTTTTTAATAAAAACCGAGTCTTACCATATATTTACCGAGACCTCGAACGAGCTTTTATGCGACTCTGCATACAGTTAACGCTCGTATGAGGTTTCTATTTAAGAAATCGACTTGAATTTTTTAAACACAACAGAGCTTTCAACTATACTTACGATACTATAAAAAAAAATTAAAAATTAAAAAATAAAAGTATTTTTTTTTCAAAACACGTTTAGTGTGATGAGTCGATCGACCCACCATACATACGCTCATAAGATTTTCAATATAGTTAAGGTCAGTGTGAGCTTATTTATACATATTTGAATTTTAATTTTTGTGACAGTATAGAATTCTTAAGCATCCTGTGTATGTTTGTTAGCAAAATCCATTTTGTCAATTTTTTGCAAAATTGCGACAAGTATTAAAATTCAATCACTTATAACTCAGTAGTGTTGAATTTCGTCAAAAAAGTCTCTATACATGAAATGTTCAGAAGCCTAAAGTTCATCAGAATAAAATATAAAAAATATATATTTTTGCTTGAAAACAAGCGATGTATCAGTTCGATCGTACCCCCATACTAGCCATTTTGAGACTTTCGGAAGAGTTAACGCTCTTAACTGCTTGGTTTCGAAGATTAAAATTTAAATTTCTAATATCGCATAGAACTAACGTGCAGCCCCTATACGTTATGTTTAAAAAAAATATATAAAATTTTTTTTCAAAATGGCGGCTATCGTAAAAATTCAAAGTGTCATAACTTTGCTAAATAAAATCCTACTGAAAAATGTCGTATGCAAAAAGTGTTTGGAATTTTAATTTGCATATAAAAGCAATTTTTATTTATTTTTTTTTTAATAAAAACCGAGTCTTACCATATATTGACCGAGACCTCGAACGAGCTTTTATGCGACTCTGCATACAGTTAACGCTCGTATGAGGTTTCTATTTAAGAAATCGACTTGAATTTTTTAAACAAAACAGAGCTTTCAACTATACTTACGATACTATAAAAAAAAATTAAAAATTAAAAAATAAAAGTATTTTTTTTTCAAAACACGTTTAGTGTGATGAGTCGATCGACCCACCATACATACGCTCATAAGATTTTCAATATAGTTAAGGTCAGTGTGAGCTTATTTATATATATTTGAATTTTAATTTTTGTGACAGTATAGAATTCTTAAGCATCCTGTGTATGTTTGTTAGCAAAATCCATTTTGTCAATTTTTTGCAAAATTGCGACAAGTATTAAAATTCAATCACTTATAACTCAGTAGTGTTGAATTTCGTCAAAAAAGTTTCTATACATGAAATGTTCAGAAGCCTAAAGTTCATCAGAATAAAATATAAAAAATATATATTTTTGCTTGAAAACAAGCGATGTATCAGTTCGATCGTACCCCCATACTAGCCATTTTGAGACTTTCGGAAGAGTTAACGCTCTTAACTGCTTGGTTTCGAAGATTAAAATTTAAATTTCTAATATCGCATAGAACTAACGTGCAGCCCCTATACGTTATGTTTAAAAAAAATATATAATTTTTTTTTTCAAAATGGCGGCTATCGTAAAAATTAAAAGTGTCATAACTTTGCTAAGTAAAATCCTACTGAAAAATGTCGTATGCAAAAAGTGTTTGGAATTTTAATTTGCATATAAAAGCAATTTTTAATTATTTTTTTTTTAATAAAAACCGAGTCTTACCATATATTGACCGAGACCTCGAACGAGCTTTTATGCGACTCTGCATACAGTTAACGCTCGTATGAGGTTTCTATTTAAGAAATCGACTTGAATTTTTTAAACAAAACAGAGCTTTCAACTATACTTACGATACTATAAAAAAAAATTAAAAATTAAAAAATAAAAGTATTTTTTTTTCAAAACACGTTTAGTGTGATGAGTCGATCGACCCACCATACATACGCTCATAAGATTTTCAATATAGTTAAGGTCAGTGTGAGCTTATTTATACATATTTGAATTTTAAATTTTGTGACAGTATAGAATTCTTAAGCATCCTGTGTATGTTTGTTAGCAAAATCCATTTTGTCAATTTTTTGCAAAATTGCGACAAGTATTAAAATTTAATCACTTATAACTCAGTAGTGTTGAATTTCGTCAAAAAAATCTCTATACATGAAATGTTTAGAAGCCTAAAGTTCATCAGAATAAAATATAAAAAATATATATTTTTGCTTGAAAACAAGCGATGTATCAGTTCGATCGTACCCCCATACTAGCCATTTTGAGACTTTCGGAAGAGTTAACGCTCTTAACTGCTTGGTTTCGAAGATTAAAATTTAAATTTCTAATATCGCATAGAACTAACGTGCAGCCCCTATACGTTATGTTTAAAAAAAATATATAAAATTTTTTTTCAAAATGGCGGCTATCGTAAAAATTCAAAGTGTCATAACTTTGCTAAATAAAATCCTACTGAAAAATGTCGTATGCAAAAAGTGTTTGGAATTTTAATTTGCATATAAAAGCAATTTTTAATTATTTTTTTTTAATAAAAACCGAGTCTTACCATATATTGACCGAGACCTCGAACGAGCTTTTATGCGACTCTGCATACAGTTAACGCTCGTATGAGGTTTCTATTTAAGAAATCGACTTGAATTTTTTAAACAAAACAGAGCTTTCAACTATACTTACGATACTATAAAAAAAAATTAAAAATTAAAAAATAAAAGTATTTTTTTTTCAAAACACGTTTAGTGTGATGAGTCGATCGACCCACCATACATACGCTCATAAGATTTTCAATATAGTTAAGGTCAGTTTGAGCTTATTTATACATATTTGAATTTTAATTTTTGTGACAGTATAGAATTCTTAAGCATCCTGTGTATGTTTGTTAGCAAAATCCATTTTGTCAATTTTTTGCAAAATTGCGACAAGTATTAAAATTCAATCACTTATAACTCAGTAGTGTTGAATTTCGTCAAAAAAGTCTCAATACATGAAATGTTCAGAAGCCTAAAGTTCATCAGAATAAAATATAAAAAATATATATTTTTGCTTGAAAACAAGCGATGTATCAGTTCGATCGTACCCCCATACTAGCCATTTTGAGACTTTCGGAAGAGTTAACGCTCTTAACTGCTTGGTTTCGAAGATTTAAATTTAAATTTCTAATATCGCATAGAACTAACGTGCAGCCCCTATACGTTATGTTTAAAAAAAATATATAAAATTTTTTTTCAAAATGGCGGCTATCGTAAAAATTCAAAGTGTCATAACTTTGCTAAATAAAATCCTACTGAAAAATGTCGTATGCAAAAAGTGTTTGGAATTTTAATTTGCATATAAAAGCAATTTTTAATTATTTTTTTTTTAATAAAAACCGAGTCTTACCATATATTGACCGAGACCTCGAACGAGCTTTTATGCGACTCTGCATACAGTTAACGCTCGTATGAGGTTTCTATTTAAGAAATCGACTTGAATTTTTTAAACAAAACAGAGCTTTCAACTATACTTACGATACTATAAAAAAAAATTAAAAATTAAAAAATAAAAGTATTTTTTTTCAAAACACGTTTAGTGTGATGAGTCGATCGACCCACCATACATACGCTCATAAGATTTTCAATATAGTTAAGGTCAGTGTGAGCTTATTTATACATATTTGAATTTTAATTTTTGTGACAGTATAGAATTCTTAAGCATCCTGTGTATGTTTGTTACCAAAATCCATTTTGTCAATTTTTTGCAAAATTGCGACAAGTATTAAAATTCAATCACTTATAACTCAGTAGTGTTGAATTTCGTCAAAAAAGTCTCTATACATGAAATGTTCAGAAGCCTAAAGTTCATCAGAATAAAATATAAAAAATATATATTTTTGCTTGAAAACAAGCGATGTATCAGTTCGATCGTACCCCCATACTAGCCATTTTGAGACTTTCGGAAGAGTTAACGCTCTTAACTGCTTGGTTTCGAAGATTAAAATTTAAATTTCTAATATCGCATAGAACTAACGTGCAGCCCCTATACGTTATGTTTAAAAAAAATATATAAAATTTTTTTTCAAAATGGCGGCTATCGTAAAAATTCAAAGTGTCATAACTTTGCTAAATAAAATCCTACTGAAAAATGTCGTATGCAAAAAGTGTTTGGAATTTTAATTTGCATATAAAAGCAATTTTTAATTATTTTTTTTTTAATAAAAACCGAGTCTTACCATATATTGACCGAGACCTCGAACGAGCTTTTATGCGACTCTGCATACAGTTAACGCTCGTATGAGGTTTCTATTTAAGAAATCGACTTGAATTTTTTAAACAAAACAGAGCTTTCAACTATACTTACGATACTATAAAAAAAAATTAAAAATTAAAAAATAAAAGTATTTTTTTTTCAAAACACGTTTAGTGTGATGAGTCGATCGACCCACCATACATACGCTCATAAGATTTTCAATATAGTTAAGGTCAGTGTGAGCTTATTTATACATATTTGAATTTTAATTTTTGTGACAGTATAGAATTCTTAAGCATCCTGTGTATGTTTGTTAGCAAAATCCATTTTGTCAATTTTTTGCAAAATTGCGACAAGTATTAAAATTCAATCACTTATAACTCAGTAGTGTTGAATTTCGTCAAAAAAGTCTCTATACATGAAATGTTCAGAAGCCTAAAGTTCATCAGAATAAAATATAAAAAATATATATTTTTGCTTGAAAACAAGCGATGTATCAGTTCGATCGTACCCCCATACTAGCCATTTTGAGACTTTCGGAAGAGTTAACGCTCTTAACTGCTTGGTTTCGAAGATTAAAATTTAAATTTCTAATATCGCATAGAACTAACGTGCAGCCCCTATACGTTATGTTTAAAAAAAATATATAAAATTTTTTTATAAATGGCGGCTATCGTAAAAATTCAAAGTGTCATAACTTTGCTAAATAAAATCCTACTGAAAAATGTCGTATGCAAAAAGTGTTTGGAATTTTAATTTGCATATAAAAGCAATTTTTATTTATTTTTTTTTTAATAAAAACCGAGTCTTACCATATATTGACCGAGACCTCGAACGAGCTTTTATGCGACTCTGCATACAGTTAACGCTCGTATGAGGTTTCTATTTAAGAAATCGACTTGAATTTTTTAAACAAAACAGAGCTTTCAACTATACTTACGATACTATAAAAAAAAATTAAAAATTAAAAAATAAAAGTATTTTTTTTTCAAAACACGTTTAGTGTGATGAGTCGATCGACCCACCATACATACGCTCATAAGATTTTCAATATAGTTAAGGTCAGTGTGAGCTTATTTATATATATTTGAATTTTAATTTTTGTGACAGTATAGAATTCTTAAGCATCCTGTGTATGTTTGTTAGCAAAATCCATTTTGTCAATTTTTTGCAAAATTGCGACAAGTATTAAAATTCAATCACTTATAACTCAGTAGTGTTGAATTTCGTCAAAAAAGTTTCTATACATGAAATGTTCAGAAGCCTAAAGTTCATCAGAATAAAATATAAAAAATATATATTTTTGCTTGAAAACAAGCGATGTATCAGTTCGATCGTACCCCCATACTAGCCATTTTGAGACTTTCGGAAGAGTTAACGCTCTTAACTGCTTGGTTTCGAAGATTAAAATTTAAATTTCTAATATCGCATAGAACTAACGTGCAGCCCCTATACGTTATGTTTAAAAAAAATATATAAATTTTTTTTTCAAAATGGCAACTATCGTAAAAATTAAAAGTGTCATAACTTTGCTAAGTAAAATCCTACTGAAAAATGTCGTATGCAAAAAGTGTTTGGAATTTTAATTTGCATATAAAAGCAATTTTTAATTATTTTTTTTTTAATAAAAACCGAGTCTTACCATATATTTACCGAGACCTCGAACGAGCTTTTATGCGACTCTGCATACAGTTAACGCTCGTATGAGGTTTCTATTTAAGAAATCGACTTGAATTTTTTAAACACAACAGAGCTTTCAACTATACTTACGATACTATAAAAAAAAATTAAAAATTAAAAAATAAAAGTATTTTTTTTTCAAAACACGTTTAGTGTGATGAGTCGATCGACCCACCATACATACGCTCATAAGATTTTCAATATAGTTAAGGTCAGTGTGAGCTTATTTATACATATTTGAATTTTAATTTTTGTGACAGTATAGAATTCTTAAGCATCCTGTGTATGTTTGTTAGCAAAATCCATTTTGTCAATTTTTTGCAAAATTGCGACAAGTATTAAAATTCAATCACTTATAACTCAGTAGTGTTGAATTTCGTCAAAAAAGTCTCTATACATGAAATGTTCAGAAGCCTAAAGTTCATCAGAATAAAATATAAAAAATATATATTTTTGCTTGAAAACAAGCGATGTATCAGTTCGATCGTACCCCCATACTAGCCATTTTGAGACTTTCGGAAGAGTTAACGCTCTTAACTGCTTGGTTTCGAAGATTAAAATTTAACTTTTTAATATCGCATAGAACTAACGTGCAGCCCCTATACGTTATGTTTAAAAAAAATATATAAATTTTTTTTTCAAAATGGCGGCTATCGTAAAAATTAAAAGTGTCATAACTTTGCTAAGTAAAATCCTACTGAAAAATGTCGTATGCAAAAAGTGTTTGGAATTTTAATTTGCATATAAAAGCAATTTTTAATTATTTTTTTTTTAATAAAAACCGAGTCTTACCATATATTTACCGAGACCTCGAACGAGCTTTTATGCGACTCTGCATACAGTTAACGCTCGTATGAGGTTTCTATTTAAGAAATCGACTTGAATTTTTTAAACACAACAGAGCTTTCAACTATACTTACGATACTATAAAAAAAAATTAAAAATTAAAAAATAAAAGTATTTTTTTTTCAAAACACGTTTAGTGTGATGAGTCGATCGACCCACCATACATACGCTCATAAGATTTTCAATATAGTTAAGGTCAGTGTGAGCTTATTTATACATATTTGAATTTTAATTTTTGTGACAGTATAGAATTCTTAAGCACCCTGTGTATGTTTGTTAGCAAAATCCATTTTGTCAATTTTTTGCAAAATTGCGAC
This sequence comes from Plectrocnemia conspersa, assembly GCF_051122295.1. Taxonomy (NCBI): domain Eukaryota; kingdom Metazoa; phylum Arthropoda; class Insecta; order Trichoptera; family Polycentropodidae; genus Plectrocnemia; species Plectrocnemia conspersa. Next base: position 908,329 of record NW_028277171.1, read on the forward strand.
AAGTATTAAAATTCAATCACTTATAACTCAGTAGTGTTGAATTTCGTCAAAAAAGTCTCTATACATGAAATGTTCAGAAGCCTAAAGTTCATCAGAATAAAATATAAAAAATATATATTTTTGCTTGAAAACAAGCGATGTATCAGTTCGATCGTACCCCCATACTAGCCATTTTGAGACTTTCGGAAGAGTTAACGCTCTTAACTGCTTGGTTTCGAAGATTAAAATTTAAATTTCTAATATCGCATAGAACTAACGTGCAGCCCCTATACGTTATGTTTAAAAAAAATATATAAAATTTTTTTTCAAAATGGCGGCTATCGTAAAAATTCAAAGTGTCATAACTTTGCTAAATAAAATCCTACTGAAAAATGTCGTATGCAAAAAGTGTTTGGAATTTTAATTTGCATATAAAAGCAATTTTTATTTATTTTTTTTTTAATAAAAACCGAGTCTTACCATATATTGACCGAGACCTCGAACGAGCTTTTATGCGACTCTGCATACAGTTAACGCTCGTATGAGGTTTCTATTTAAGAAATCGACTTAAATTTTTTAAACAAAACAGAGCTTTCAACTATACTTACGATACTATAAAAAAAAATTAAAAATTAAAAAATAAAAGTATTTTTTTTTCAAAACACGTTTAGTGTGATGAGTCGATCGACCCACCATACATACGCTCATAAGATTTTCAATATAGTTAAGGTCAGTGTGAGCTTATTTATATATATTTGAATTTTAATTTTTGTGACAGTATAG